>NC_079476.1:22462436-22765467 GCF_026230105.1 Diorhabda sublineata
GTATTCAACCTCATATCATCCAGTCTAGCACTAACACGATTAAATTTTCTCTTGTCAAACCAGACATCTACTGATTTGCCTTGGTTAAATACAGTCGATTATTTCAAAACATTCAGCAAATGGAGTCATCATTCACAGACTATGGTTTCTCCAGTCCAAAACTTCTCTAGCAAACTGTAATCATACTCTTGGATATACTGGGGTTAACGGATGTCCTTACCTCTATCCTTAGCATATAATTGCTTATTTTGTGTTCCACATCTTATCTTTGTGCCACTTGTATCTTTGAGAAGCCTTCTATAATCCATTACAATAGGTGTAGCACTCTTTAGGTGTAGAATGATGCTTTTGGTGAACTTTGTGGTTCATTTTAAAGTTTTAACCAAATCATGTTACATCACATGCTTGAAAAAAATTATTTTTAAATACACTATTTCTTGCAATTAAAGAAACCAAAAAAACTTTGTTTTGAAAATTCCTTCATTAAGTTTCAGTCAAATATAAAATTAAACATTAAAATATCGCTGGGAGGTGTTTGCCATTTGACCATTACTTTTATTACAATTACAGCAACTAATTAATTATATTTGTTACACAGTTTTGGCCATGAAAAAAAAGGATGAACAAAAATGAATGGGAATGGAACCATTAGTTGCAAGTGTCAACTACACAAATTTTGAAGTGTTATTTCTTGGAAGATTTTTTACTTACAAATAAATTCCTTGGGAGATTCGTAATGTCTGTCAGAATCAAATAAAACGGAGCCACCATAAAATTCCTTACCATAATTTCTTTGTGTTCCGTTACCCAACATCTGTTGTTGATGTGGTTGCTGCTGCTGTTGCTGTTGTTGCTGTTGTTGATACATACTATTGGGACTATATGACGGTTGGTACATTTGTCCATTTTGATAGTGAGAATAATTATTGTAGTTGTTTCTTTGAGTTCTTTGCATTCCATCATTCCTAAATGAATTATTATTTGATCTAGGTCCATTGTTTTGTTTAAATTCTCCGTTAACAAAAGTTTTGGAATTGGTCCAAGTCTTAACTTTTCCCATTGAATTCTGGCTACTTGGTGATGAATTGTCTTTGTTGCGGTTTTGCCAACGGTGTTGTTTCTGATTGGAATTTTTGGCTTGTTGTGCTAATTCCATAAGTTTGGGGTTGACTGCTTGCCCTGCTTCTTCCAGTACAGCAATTAGATCTTTAGCTTGTCGTTGGTTGTTTTGTGTGAAGAAAGCATATGCAGTACCTATCAAGTAAAAAATACTATTACTCAACAGAAGAAGAAATAAATACTATTAGGAAAAATATTTCATAATATTCAATGAAAGTACTGCTATTAATTAATATGGTGGTTTACTCTAGACCTGGTTCATGTTAAAACTGTGACACTCAAAAAGGTTTTGTTAATATTCATAATTTCATGGAAAGTATTCACCAAACATCATTTTACCTTCTATTATATATGAGATCATAATGTTTTAACATGCCAACCACCAAACACCTCTTTAGGTTCAAGCGCATTGTCTCTCTATTGATTTTGTCATTACTCTTTGAATTTTTTTGAGACAATTGTTTGAGTAAGGAAAATATTGAACAAATTTCTTTATAAATGAAATTGCGCAGTTAAACACTTGGAAAAGCCTCACAACTTGCCTAATGGCATTAAAGGGTTCAAGCCAAAACGCCTAATCGACTTTTCAAAGGAAATCGCCTTTGGTAACATCAAGTGGGGCACTACGGACCTATCTGAAAGCCCCTTGGCCAAACTATTGTTCCTAAAGAGTTAGTATATTACCTGCTTGTTGACAACGACCAGTTCTTCCAATACGATGGACATAATCTTCACTGGAATTGGGATAATCAAAGTTTATAACATACTTGACATCTTCAACATCTAAGCCTCTAGCAGCTACATCAGTCGCAACTAATATAGAAGACTTTCCAGATCGAAACTCATTTAATACGTAATCACGTTCAGGTTGTGATTTATCTCCATGCATAGAAATAGCAGATAAACCTGAAAAATACACTACTTAAATAATTTTTTTTATAACAAAAATGTTAAATTATTCATAATTATCGACTCTTCTATCTAAAGAAATGTACCTTCTTTTTTAACAATTTTTGTTATGTCGTCCACCTTCTTCTTAGTTTCTACAAAAATAATGATCTTGTTTTGTCTATCTGATCCAATTTCTTTCAAGAGTTTAATCAATTTGTCTTCTTTTTCTGAGTCATCACACACATCTACAATTTGTTTTATATTGTGATTGGCAGCTAATGACAAACCTCCAACATTTACCTACGAAAAAAAAATTAATTCATAGGAATTGAATTAAAAAATTATCCATAAAGCTTTTAAATTGCTTGTTTCAATTTAATCAAATGAAAAAAGAGCTTACTTGTACATAATTTTCCAAAAACTCTTCAGCAAGAGCCTGAACTTGTTTAGGCCAAGTGGCAGACCACATCAAAACTTGTCTATCCGGCCTAATTTGTTGAATGATTTTTCTAATTTGAGGTTCAAAACCCATATCCAACATCCTATCTGCTTCGTCCAACACCAAATAAGTACACTTTGATAAATTCGTGGTACCTTTTTCCAAAAAATCTATCAATCTACCGGGAGTCGCTATCACAATTTCCACACCTCTTTCAAGATCTCTTGCTTGAGGTCCTTTAGGGGAGCCCCCGAATATACAAGTATTACGAATCATTGTACTAGTACCAAACTCATGTGCTACTTTTTGGATTTGTTGAGCCAATTCCCTAGTTGGAGCAAGAATGAGTGCAATAGGACCTTCACCTCGCTGTGGTCTCTGTTGGTTGTTGATATGAACCGCCGCGGGTATCATATATGCTAATGTCTTTCCAGAACCAGTTTGAGCAATACCCACCAAATCTCTTCCCGAAAGGACGACAGGCCAGCCTAAATTGAATCACAATTACAAGAAAATTAGTTTAATAATGTTCATTTCCCAAAATGTATATTACATTAATAACAGAATTTCACAAGTACTAGTAGTATTCAAAATGAAGTCAATTAAAAAATTGGAAGAAGAGTAGGATAGAAAGCCTACAATATAAATTGATGATAAGCAAGAAAAAGAATATGGAAATGGAAAAACAAAACAAAAAAAGTTAAATGTAATTGAAAATTTTTGTGTGTATTTGAAAATTGATTAAGGACAAACAGGAATTATGAATTTGAAGGAATGATAAATTATTTCTTCTTTCTATATTGTTATTAGAAATAAAACAAGTGTTCCTATCAAAATATGTTTGTTATTATAAATTTATTTGAATTGACATATACAAAATTTTGCAGATTTGCATTTATAAAGTATGTTTAGCTGCCAGTTAAAAATGGCAGACTTCAGTAGTACACCATAGTTCCATCAGCAAATTAAGTATTGGAAATAAGAAAAGCTTATTGTGCACATAAAATATTACACCAGAAAAATGTTATAACTATAATTTTTTTCTGGAAAAATCATCTTGATTTTGATAATGATCAGAATAGATCGAAACTTCAATTTTTCTGTTTTTTAAATCATTTTTTTTTTATCAAGAGACCTAAATTCAAGACTATTTATAACAAAAAAACACATAAGACATAAGAATGAGAAAAAATTGAAGAAATAAATATTCATTTGCAATTAAATAAAAGTACTAGTTAGGTATTTAAAAATATGGATATGACTAAAATTTACCTTGTGACTGAATAGCGGTGGGTTCATTGAATCCTTGTTTCAATAGAACTTGCATAATGTATTCAGGAAAACTGCCTTCTTCAAAACAAAAATTTGGTTGAGGGATATCATTACCTCGGACAATAATATCCATCTTAGTTCTGTAATTATCTACATCAGTTTGTGTCCTAGTTAAAGCCGTATGATGTAATTCATAGAAGTTTTTCCTTAAAAAAATAAACATAATCTAGTTGTCATAAATATAATTTGCTACCACAGATCATATTTTCTCAGAAATCCTAGGTGTGTCCACAGTTAGATTCAATATTTTCCCTATCATTCTCCATGCAACAAAGTTAGAAATGTTAGAAATGGAACAAATACAGTCAAGACTAGGGTTCACACCAGCAATGAAAATTTAGTTGTCCAAAAGGACCACCTAAGTTATGATTTAGTGGTCCAAAAATATAACGTGGTAAACAAAAGTAAAAAAATTAACATATGCATGCTACACACACTTTTATACATATTTTTACGGCATATATAAATTCTTTTATGCAAAAACAGCACAGTAAATATAAAACAGTTTTTTTAAAAAATATTTTGGGTGACAAATTTGTCGTTGATGTGTATGATTTTGGCGAAATTTCTTGATGATTTGGCGACAATTGTCGCCATGCTGGTGTGAACCCTAGTCAAGATTATAACTGAATGATATTGGGTCAATAGATGGAGATTAACAATAAATCCTGATTAAATTGAAATTGTGACAGGATCCAGGATAATGCTCCTACAATGAAAATATAGAATAATATCTCACCTAATATATGTACTGGCAAAATAAAATTGAGCAGAGCACATAACTAAGCCTAGCATATAGGAAAAAAGGAAATTGGGATGAAGTTTACATAATTTTTGTTTTTGTGATATTTTGACAATAACCCAGTAGGAAAAAAATTTTGTCACCTGTATCCATACTGTCTCTAGTACCTAGGTAAAAGGTGCAATTTATCAAATTTTTTTTAGTCATATTTATCATCCAAAATTAATGGGCCCCAAATGGCAACCTTGCTTTTCGATAGGAATATGAAATATGGTACAAGAAAAATTACACTGATCCCAGAAACTTCATTAGTTATAGACCATCACAAACAGTGATAAGAAAATCTAAGAAAAACTTACCTAAATGGTTTTAAGTCTTGTTGATGCCACATTGGTACACTTAACTGCAAAGTATTTTCCGGCTTCTGTTTCTTTTTGTATTGCTGTTTTGGGCCTCCGAAATCTTGCACAGCTGCCATAACATGCGGGGGTCCACACCAATAATTGGACTGTTGCTGTTGCTTGTTGAAGTGATGGTCATTGCCTCTATCAGATCTAGGTCTGAACCTTTTTAGTTAATAGGGCGATATATTTTCAAACAAACAAAAAATATCAGTTTAGAACAGACAATTTAACATTGCTGTATCCAAAATTAAATGTTATTCCTATTTCTTGTCTTAACACAAGCACTATTCCATCAATTCAATTTTAGTAAATTTATTGAAAATCTTTTATCACAAATCTCTAATTAATGCTTAATACAATTTTCCTAAGTGCTAAAGAATATAAAAATTTTCCTGAAGCAAATATAATGGAGTGACTATTAATGTTCAAAAGTTAACTGGTAATATTAAGCGTACTTATTTGTATTTAAATTATTTCATATATTTGGAACTGTTGCATGAAAACACTATTGAAGAAAAATTGGATTTCAATTATACTATAAATCAGATAGAAACAAATTTTGGTTTGTTATATTCGTAATCTTAATTGTATTCTATAAATAATATAGCCAATAAAAATGGTTCTATTGAAGCAAATAACTAGTGACAAAACTTTCTTGAAGACAGCTCAATTCAAAATGTGAAGAATAGCTACAAGCAAAGTTGAAAACTTTGTTGAATATGCAGGTTTTAAACAATATTTCTTATATAAAATTTCTAGCCTCTTTATACTATTATTATATTTTAAATAAAAATTGTAGTTTTATTAAATTAAAACCTGCATATGCTAATTGCTCAGGAAAGAAAAGAACAATTTATATTTCAAAAGTATCAAGCATTGAATGCCTCATTTGAAAATAAAATTGATTTATTTATATTGATTGGGCAAAAACATAGTGTATATATATATATATATATATATATATATATATATATATATATATATATATATATATATATATATATATCTTTGAACTCTCCCTTTTTATGTTAAAAATTCAAAAATTGAATATTACAGATTTCGTTTAGCATAAGAGATTGATTATAATTACAAGATAAATATGTATTGCTTCAAAAGTAATAGTTATTGACCGAAGAATAATTGTGGGGTATTAAAAAAATAAATTGAAATTATGTTCAATTGATAAATATATTTATCTAAATTAAAGTCTAACCGATTTCAACATAGTAACTTAGTGGATCTTAACTTTATTCGTCAAGTTAAAACCAATTATAAGGCTAGAGGTCACTGATATTAATAATTTGCTTTCTTAAATTAAATATTCTTATTTGACACCTACCTTTCATATTCAAGATTCAAAATGGTGGACACCAATTTTCACAATTTTTCAAAGTTTTTTAAATAATGAAAGACAAAGGTTTAATTGAATAATATTGAAATATGAATAACGAAATATGTATACTTACACAGTATTATTTTGATAAACGTTATTGTACTGCATTATAGCAGTGTATTTGACAGCAGGTCTGATTAATAATGGCTTCCAATATAAAAAATCTATAATAAAAATTGGATTTAGAAAGCTATCCGCGATTCTAGATATTGGAAAACATTCTATTGACTAGAAACAAGCAAAGTAAAGATTTCATTAAATTGTTAGGATTTATAAAACATTTCGAACAAATTAATATTTTAACATATGCAGAACCTCACCTTGCTCCAACCAGGCCGGCCAACAAAATGATACTTGACAAAGTGCGCAAAGCGATTAGGCGCAACCGAATATAACCGAACTTTGAGCGAATCGATGCGCAAATTTTCGGATTTCTCATTCTACGCACAATTGCGCCCCGGACAAAAAGAGAAAATAAAGCTGAGAAATCAATTTTCTATGGGGAATATTTGATGAACAGAGATTAATATCTGTATCATTCAAAACTGAATTGTAGGATAATATCAATAAAATTAAAAAGCTTTTTCATTACATTAATAGCCAAGACCCACCTATTAAATCTAATGTAGGAAATACTTGTACAACCTTTGAAGTTTGAAGTAACATAGCAAAATTTGTAGTAAAGAAGCTTAAAAAACATTAGTGTATATAGTATGATTTTCTGTTGAGCAAAAACGTACGAATTCACATTTTAAACAGATGTTAATAACTCTTCTTTTTCTTAAGTATCTTTATTTGTCATATGATAAGTGCGTTTATAATAGATACCGGGCACATCTTAAACGAAGTATATTAGAGTATAAATATATGGCGAGAGAAAACAATACGATGAAATGATTTCGAACTAGACACGGCCACCATAGACCTTTTATTATATTAATCTCGGATAAATATATTCTATGTACGATAAATTAATTAAAAAACATACTTATTTTAGAATATAATTTCAACCTAACCCATTCAATCAACTATTTCGTAAACGAGCTAGATATAATATATAAGCAGCCTAGATTTAAAATCAGCTAAATCTACTTCGCCTAATTGTACAGAAAACTAAAAGAAACAAGTTTCGTGAAGCCTTATAAATATGGTTCAAATTATTGCCTAAGGCCGGTATTACACTATAATAGTTCTATGTCATTTATCTGTTATCTAATACCTGTGATAAAAAATATTAGGGTTCAATCAGACAGTGCGGAATGAACAATCAGCACCTTGACGCATGCGTCACTGAATTCCGCATAGAGCGCAGTAGATAGTAGAGCCAGTACATGTGCGTCATTAAAGTGTCAAACGTCACATCGTTTAATTTGTATTTAGTTGTGTTATTAGTGTATTGTAATTAATATAAGTTTTTAGATGAAATTGATATTTTTTAGAGTTATTGAATATAATTATTTACAATTTAATCTTTATTATTTTTCCCTTCCAATAGTTTTTCAACTTCATGTTCTCTCTGATTTTGTTATTTTCCAGATAATATCTGAATTTATGTTCTTGACGCAGTTAGCGTGACACACGTAATATGTCATCTATGTTCACACGATAGCGGATTTGGAACGGAATGGTCAAAATTATTACAAAAATAAACAATCAGAATAAAACAAATATTTTCAATATATTTAATTTGATTGAAAAACAAAGATTAGAAATTGAAACGCGGTAATTTTTTATTATAACTATAATTGATTTTCATCCAAAGATTATTTCAATAACTTATTCACCTAAAAATTCATGATGCACATTTCGCTCCGCATCTAATCCGCTCCATGCGAACATTGTGGACCAAACAATCGCGTAACAAGAGATGCGTCGAAGTGCTGATTGGCTCTCTCCGTACCATAATAGTCGTGACGCACGTCCATTCCACAACGTTTGATTTTGCGCTTACATTGTAATGGAGTAACTAATATAATACTTAAACTATGATCATATGTTCTTCTGGATTGTATCATGTAGGGTGGATATAAGTGGGAGAATCTCTTATGAGAGAAAAGTTTAAAAAGTGCCCATCTGTCAATTATTGTTCGAAGAATCACCAAAATAGCACTAGTGTAGCAAGTGAAAATGATATGAATTTAGCAGTTATATATTTTATGTACAATTTTTGAATGAATTTGTATATTAATAGATTTGTTAAAATATTTGTGACTTTCAAATGAGAATTTAATTTTCTATCCTACTCTTTTAATGTCAGACGCAGTTTTTAAAATCTTCTTTCTTACTACTAAAGCCGCTTTAGTAAAGCGCCACCACTGCTCCAAAATATGTGTCCATCCTATTACCAAATTAATATCCGGTAGTTTCTGAACCAAATTTTTCCAAATCGATAGATAGGGAGATGCAGATCAATAGAATGGTCAGCACGATCTCCTAATCTGATGCCATTAGATTTCTTTTTGAAGGGATATATGAAAAGTACTGTATACAAAACTAAACCCTGTAACTTATATGTCTTGAAAAGACGAATCATGCTTACTATTAGATCAATCATGCATGAGTAACGTAGAAGACATTTCTATACAAACGTTATTTCAGAAGCAGTTAAAGATAGGAAACGAACTGTTGAATTTTCTGAAGAATATAAAAAATAAATAATATGGGGGGTTGCCTATGAAATATGAGAGTTTACACTCTCACATAATACACCATGTATCATTTATTAAATACAAATCGACGTGTCCAAGCGTGTTCCTCTCATTTATTTCATTGGAAGTCTCTCTACTGCTTTTCTCCAACTCCTTTGGTTTGCCATACCAAATTTGTTTGATGTGAGGTGTAACTTAACAAAATATGATAGTTTTTGATCCAAATCAGAAAGAAGTAATCGATTTTATAAATTAATAAATATTTAAGTTTGTTTTTTATTTTTTCTATTTACATAAAAAAATATTGGACACCTCAAACTAACTTGCCATATTTCACTCTACTAGATGTATGATGACATTTAAAAATGTTTATCATCTTCAAAACAAAGTCAAAGGTTTCATAGTTGATAAACTGTTCATACTACAATGAAACAATCATAATTATACTCCCTAGCGTGCTTTCAATAACCAAATTAACCTCCTCAGAGGGTAAAGGTAAATCACCTTACCTTCAACCTCTGAAGATGATAACTTGGTTATAGAAACACGGATTATATCTAGAGAAAGGTAGGTGTGTTTACCTTCAGTCACTGAAAAGTATAACTTGTTTATCAAAATGTGCGACAGAATTATTGTGTGTTATAATAAAAACGAGAAGAAAATTAACAAATAGTGGTCAATCTAAAAAGTATATTTTATTTCAGATTATTTTTTCCTCATCTTGATCAGTTTCATTTTCACTCTTCTTCTCACTAACTTTATTTTCTTCTTTTTTGTCTTCATTACCTTCTAAAAATTGATCCCAGTTGTCTAATCTCTGACTTATCTCACAATCTGTTTCAGCTATTTTGTATTTAGTTTTACCATCCCATATTTCAGCAGAAAGTTGCCTTTTCATGAACCATCTACCATTTAATATTGTAACTATTTGATCTGCTTCTTCAGGTGTACTCATATTTATTTGTGCTATTCCTTCAGGATGTCTGTCATATATTTGAACTTTTCTCACCTCTCCAAACTTAGAACATTCTTCTCTTAAATCCTGCTGGAATTCTAAAATTAGACCAACATCTGTATCAAATATTTTTGGATCAAATAAGTTCTTAACTATAACTATTCTTTCATGCTTAGATTTTTCTCCAGCTTTCTTTTCAGGACGCCAATCAAACAGTTTTTCTTGTTGTTTTTTTATTTTTAACTTATCCTTCTTTTTCTTCATTTTTGGTTTAAGAGAAGGATCAAATTCACCTTTCATCTGAAACTTTGCTCTTTCTACTTTTATTTTGTTGCCCTTAAATTCATAACCATCTAATAATTTTAAAGATAAATCAACAGATTCCACCTTTATGTATGTACATAAAGCATCACCTTTCAAGTTTTTTGTGCTTGTATCTTTGTACAATTTTATTTTAAACTTCCCTGATTGAACATCTCTCATCACCAAACCACATTTTTGCATTAAATCTATAAATTCTTCTTCAGTTATATTGATAGGTAAATTAGATACATATACACTGGTATTTTGTGATTCATCTAATTGAAACCAAGTTGGTTCGGAAGCTTTTCTTTTTTCTCCTTTAACTTTCTTTGGTTTTTCTTCTATTTTCATTTGAAGTTCTTCCTTCTTGACTTCTAAATTTGTATTATCCACAAAACCGTAGTTCATTTGATATCTTGCCATAAAATCGTCATCTACTTTTGGAAACCATGCATTTTTTTCTTTATCCCAAAAATACTTCACGCCTTCTGCATCTGTATAAACGTGGGTATCATCTTCAAAATCATATGTAACATCATTTTTTAATACCCATTCATTTTTATCTTTATCCCAGGTATATTGGCTACCAGTAACAGGATCTGTATATATTGCAATATCACCATCATAAGAAACATTTTTTGAGTCGTATGTGTTTGATTCTGAAGTTACAGATTCATCTTTTTCTGTTTTTTCAACTGAAATAAAAAATAGTTTATACAAGGATATTTTTCAAGTATTTGAAAAATACCATCTTTCGTATTGCTACTGACTGTATTACTTTCTAAATTTTCATCACTCATTTTTAAATCTAATATATCTTTTACCTTAGATACTAAATATTGACAAGAGTTTAACCACAATTTGTCTCATGATGTTCATCATCCCGAATGATTAAAATTATAACTTTCCCATAATTTATAATACAAAAGTTTCTATCTATTTATATTTTATTGAAGTTAGAATCTTCAATATAAGTAAGTAGAAATATTTATTTAAAATTTCTAATTATTATTTTTTATATTTGTTGTTCAATTCACTAGTATCATTTATCCTTTTCTCACTCATACCAACCGTGAGAAATGACCTTTTTAGAATTCCGACTATAGAAATACTTTTCAGAACAATGAGGAATTATGAATGGATTATTATTCATTACTTTTTTAAAGATATCTCGTGAAATTTTTTATTCACCATGAATAAATTAAAATTCTCAAGAGCATTAATTTGCTTTGATCTAATCTAGCAGCCAACCAAACACTATGTCAACATGACGTCATTTCCGCTTCCGTCAGAGTCGATGTTCTACATTTTCATCCTGAATCATTCTCTTTTGCTGTGAACCTTCGAAGGGATCGGTCGTGTTACTTTAGCTGTTCAATTGAATTTGCAAATTTACATTTTCAAGTGTATTTGAAGTATTAATATCGTCTTGATTGAAATAAATTTCGTGGTTTGTTCAAAAGAAAGTAATTATGTGAGTATTAATAATTTCTATATTCAATTTTATGCTTTGGAATTTTCCAATATGTCTGCTTTAAGTACGTGATTTCTCAATTTTGTCATTAAAATTATAACTAGGTAAACATTAAAGAACAAAAAATTAAATAGACAATTAAATTTTTCCAAATAGTAATTTTTATCTCATTTTTGTGAATTTCATTCTAATTACAAATTACTAAAAAATTATAATTGAAGCCCCCATTTTTATTTGAAATAAATTGGTGGTTTTGTATTAAATTCATTTAAACTGAGTGTAATTAGTTTGGTGATAATAGTTGTTGCTAAGCAGTTTCTCTTGCCACGCCTTTATTAGTTAGAGGCCAACACATCCTTTGAACTACAATCAATACATATAGCGCATACTCTGAAGGGTAGGAATTCAAACTCGCTCCACACAATATTGATGTAGAATCAATTAATATTAGACTTCAGATTATCAAAGGTCGAAGACTTTTTAGGTGATTGCGGAAGCAGGTTAATACAAAGACTTACTTTTTTTTTATTTTCCCAGTATTTTTAATGTTTACTTCCTTTTCATCAAACTGAAATTGAAACTATATTTTTATCAAATTTAATAATCAATATATATTTCAATTTAATTGAATACAATTCTTAAAGTTCACGTTCATGCGCAGTATTAAATATGTTACGGTCTATAATCGCCAAGTTTGCGTCTAATGATAATTTACAAGGTTTTAAATATGTCTGCTAAGTATTGATGTGAAATTTGAAATATTTCGCATGGACCCATGTGAAATTTAGTTCCACATGGATTTTCGTAAATTCTTATTTATTTTTGGCTGACTGTACTCCCAACTGCAACGTCAAATTTGTGATCGTGAAAGTTATGTCGTTAGTGTTAGAATTGTCGCCATGTTTTTATGATCTCTCGTTTCGACCCACAACGCTGTTGAGAATATCAGACTTCTGACGATCGATAGGCATTTTGTAGAAACTATACTAGGGTGTTAATGGCTTTGTTAGCGGTAATTATTTTAAATTAATTCAGAATATTTTCTGAATGTTTCAAATACGCGTGCTTTGTTCGGAATGGATTGAGAACAATTTCGGGGTTAGAAATTTCTGCTCGAAAACATCAAAAATTACATTTCAAACTGCATTAATGTGATGTTCAATATTTCTAATACGAACATAATATTTGGTATTAATTGAAACGTCGAAATTTCAACCGTCAAACATTAAGATAACTTTTACTTTTATTTCAGGTCTTACAATCAACAAAGTGGTGGAAGTTTCCAACCTCGCTCTTCCGGTTTTTCCAATTTTAATTCTGGGGGCGGTTTTAGAAACGGGGGTGGGTATAATAAATCGGGAGGTAATTTTAATAGTAATGGTGGGGGATATAAAAATGACTCGTATTCTAAACCATACGGGCAAAATAATTTCCAGAATCGTAACGGGGGTGGATATCAGAATAGCTTTAGAAACGATAGATTCGATAATGAGAGGAACGGTTTGAGAAAAGTAGAATGGGGAACTAAAAATTTGCGCCCCGTCGAGAAACACTTTTATGTACCTCATCCCGTGGTAGCAGGCCGAACGCCTTTCGAAGTCGAACAGTTTCGTAAAGCAAAAGAAATCACTGTAGAAGGTGAATCTCCTAATCCTATTCAGAATTTCGATGAAGCCAATTTTCCTGATTACATCTTAACTGAAATCTTTAACAAAGGGTATGAAGCACCTACTGCTATTCAATCTCAAGGGTGGCCGATTGCCATGAGCGGACATGACATGGTAGGTATTGCGCAAACAGGATCAGGAAAAACGTTAGCGTACATATTACCTGCTGCAATTCATATCAATAACCAACCTCCATTGAATAAAGGCGAAGGACCGATCGTTTTAGTCCTTGCCCCTACACGAGAACTCGCACAACAGATTCAA
The DNA here is from genome assembly GCF_026230105.1 of Diorhabda sublineata. Classification (NCBI taxonomy): domain Eukaryota; kingdom Metazoa; phylum Arthropoda; class Insecta; order Coleoptera; family Chrysomelidae; genus Diorhabda; species Diorhabda sublineata. Next base: position 22,476,068 of record NC_079476.1, read on the forward strand.
GAGGTTTCCAATGATTTTGGTAGGTCAACTAATATTCGTAATAGTTGTATCTTTGGCGGCGCTCCCAAAGGGCCCCAAGCTCGTGATCTACAAAGAGGTATTGAAATTTGCATTGCTACACCTGGTCGTTTGATTGATTTCTTGGAAAAGGGAGCCACCAATTTAGAAAGATGCACTTACTTAGTCTTGGACGAAGCTGATAGAATGTTGGATATGGGATTTGAACCCCAAATTCGTAAAATTCTTAGTCAGGTGAGACCAGACCGTCAAACGCTTATGTGGTCAGCTACTTGGCCCAAAGAAGTGAAAAAGTTGGCATCAGATTTCATGAAAAATCCCATTCAAATAAACGTTGGATCCAAGAATTTATCTGCTAATAACAATATTGTTCAGATCGTCGATGTCTGCCAGGAACACGAAAAGGAAACAAAGTAAGTTGACAAAATTTATTTAAGTAAAAAAATATCAATTTTGAACAACTTTCAGTTAAATAATATAATTCAGAGCTTGGAAGTTTTTTTTGGATTAACTTGTAATGTACCAATAAAACCATGTATGTTTTTTATTAATATCCAACATTTTCTCAATTCTTCTAAAAAGTTGTAATTCTATATTCAATGTATATAATAATGAGCCAAATATTTTCCAAAGAGCTTATTTCAATGGAAAATTTTTTCACAAAATCCTTACTTCACATGATGAGACAGCAAAATGAAATAATCTGTGATTATTTGTACTGCACACCCTTTTACCTCTAAGAAGACCTGATTTAAAATCGCAAATATTTGTTCGAGTTTGTAAACACTTTGGTTTTGTACAACAAATTTTTATTTTATTTCAAGGTTAGGATCTCTGCTACGAGAAATTAACGCCAACCCGGAACCTGGTTCCAAGATAATAATTTTTGTTGAAACTAAAAAGAAAGTTGAAGGAATTACACGATCTATAAGAAGTGTAGGTTGGTCGGCATTAGCAATGCACGGAGATAAAAGCCAACAGGAACGTGATTACGTTTTAAAAGAATTTAGATCAGGAAAATCTTCTATATTAGTAGCTACTGATGTAGCAGCGCGTGGGTTAGGTAAGTTCCAAACTTGAATGTCGGGCGGGAAAACAATGAAATCGGTTTATTTGGAATTATACCATGTTCATTTGTGATTTATTTTAATACCCCTTCAGTTGGGGAAGACGTAACTAAACATTTTGTGGCGTAGTAGCATTTCGGATTGGGGATTTCAGACTGGTTACAGTTGTTTTATTATGAAAGTACAGAACTTCCTATTATCACATAATTTAAATATTAAACTTTTTCAATACAACACTATCGTTTTCTAAATTTAAATCCACACTGAAACTGTACTGTTTCTATTGATGGATTGAAAGTTAAGATATGTGCGTGTTTATATTAATTTTACTTATCAGTCTGGGCGCCCTTTCTTATTTTTTCAGAGGCACATGCACGATGAGCGATTTTAAGTTTTTGCCTTTTTTGTGTTCTATGATAGGAATGCAATTCTGTTTCATGCGAGTGCCTCTATGAAGGCTGTCTCGCCCTATATCGGGACGGTTCAGCTGGAAAAATGAAAATTTGAAGACCTTTGTAAGAGATTATTTTATATTTAAATGACATGGCACTTGTTTTAACCTTCCCAATAGATCACGAGATTGTCAATCCTTAAACACATTCCAGTATTTATACAATAAGAAATCTTGATTAACTTCATAACTCTTGAAAATCCTTTTACTTTATATTTCTTGGTGATCATCTCTACACCCTCCTTGTTCCTATTTCCTACCTACTGCTTAGAAAACCTGAGTTACTACGACGTGGGATTTTTGAGCACTTGAAAACAGATGTCATTAATGTCTTACCATTGGTCATTTTCTGCCATGTTTGAGTAGACCAAATATTTTGAGTCGCCAGTTTGGTGGCGGAAGGTCAACTGAAGCAAGCAGGAATTTTCTTTGCTACTATACCTTTATAAATCGGGTTTTCACTGTCACATCACAACTTCATGGATTTTCCTTTGAAACTGGTTAGTATGTTTTCAATTTTTTTTCTTTCCGTTTATTTAATTTGATTCAAATATTTCTATTAAATAAACATAAAATTGTCTATCAATTTATAAGTATGAAATTTTTATTTTACTCAATTCATTTAAGTATTTTTATTTCTAAAAATTTATTTTGCTATTTATTTAGGGACTAGAAATTTATACAGATTAAACTTGATAAGACATACAATTATTAACCCATTATAATTGTAATGGATATTTTAACATTATTTTTGGTCACTGAGCTAAAGAAATATTCAAAGAAAATACATACAAAATCTTGAAATATATTTTGTTTTATTTCTAATCAAAATTTCTTTAGTTCAGTTTTAGCTGAACAAATAATATAACTTTGTTTTCATTATTTAGATGTTGAAGGGATAAAATACGTTGTAAATTACGATTATCCCCATTCTTCTGAAGACTATATACATAGAATTGGCAGAACAGGTCGTTCCGATTCTATCGGTACATCCTACGCATTTTTCACACCTTCCAATTTCAAACACGCTAGGGATTTGGTGTCCGTCCTCAATGAAACTAATCAGGTAATTAATTTGATTTGTAAAGTGTTAACTAAGATTCGCACTTACACTATCTGTCAAATTTGTTGGAAGTGCATTATTGTAATTAAATGAAGCAGTATGGAGTAGGTAAAAACCTTTTAACAGGTGGTGTATTTGTCTTAATTTTTTTTGATCAAATTTAATTTAAAAATTACATTTCATTGCCTAATTAATTTCTGAAAAATCATTTTTTGACACAATTTCAAATTTTCTTCTCACAAATAAAGCTACAAAAGAAAAGGTAATGTAGTCACCAAAATAATTTTTTTTTATTCATTATTTATAGGGTTCACGCCAGCATGGTCACAATTGTCGCCAAAATCATACACATCGACGACAAATTTGTCGCCCAAAATATTTTTAAAAAATCTATGTTTTATATTTACTGTGCTGTTTTTGCATAAAAGAATTTATATATGCCGTAAAAATATGTATAAAAGTGTGTGTAGCATGCATATGTTAATTTTTTTACTTTTGTCTACCACCTTATATTTTTGGACCACTAAATCATAACTTAGATGGTCCTTTTGGACTACTAAATTTTCATTGCTGGTGTGAACCCTAATTATATAATTTTATATTTATAATTTATATAATTTCAAGAGAATCTCTATAAATTATTTTTTGCAATTTTTTACCGAAATTTTCCCTGCTCACCCTCTGATTTTCAACAAATTCGCTCCTCTAAAAAGTTTATGTAAATAATTCAAGCTGTAAAAAAAGTATTAGTAATAAATTGGATTAATTTTTGTGAACTTTTTAAAATCTCAAAATAGTTTCAATATTTACTCTATCACAAGTTTTGTCCTTTCAATTTGGCATGCCTTAACTGAGACTGACGGTTAAGCATGAGTGCTTTTGAAAGGGATATTAATTTGGGAAATATGCCTTCGGTGTCCACACCATTACTGTCTGGATCCCATCCTCAAGTTTCCCTACATTTAATCAAAAATTACTTGGAATCAATTGCACGTTTAATTTGAACAAAAATTTTTTTCTATGTAAATTTTATTTTATTTTTCAGGTTGTAAATCCAAAATTGAATGAAATAGCCAATAAAACGAATAATTTCGGTAAAGGGGGTTCCCGATGGGGAAATGGTGGATTTAATAAGGGTGGTTATAATCAGGGTTTTAAGAAATTCAGTGTTCCCAATACATACCAGAAAGGATACAACAATGGTAAGATATTCAAATATTTCCATTGTTTCCAGAAACAAATTCATTTTCACTGTATGAAGATTATTTATTTTCTTATCATTGATTATTTTTTCTTTTTGTTTCAGGGTATTAAGTATGTGTAATCGTGTATACAGGTGTATTACGTTGGATTTTTTTAAATATTTATCAGTATTAGAATGCATATTGTAAATGCATTTTTCGTTAAATAATTTTTTTTATAATTTGATATGACATGTAATATTTAGAACAGTTTTACTCCCTATGTAGAATCCCTCTGTTGATTTTTCTCATATTAGTTTTACCCAATGAAATGGAGACTAAAAATTTCGATCAACTGTAGGATTCTTATTGATTTAATGAGGGACTGGAGAATCTGACTCTATATCTGATAGGTTACTCAGAACCTTTTGTCCTACACAAATTTTTTTGTGGTTGTAATTCTGTGATAAATTATTTATTTCTAGATTAAAAGATTACTTTGACTGTATGTGCGAAGTACACAATAAAGCAGATTAAAGAGTATAAAGTTGTTTTATTATTTATTCTTCCATCCTATAATTAGTGAATTTTAAATTAAGGGAATATATAAATTTATTGAATTTTTATTAAACTGTGGATGAGCAATGGAACCTTGAAAAATTCCAAATTTGTTGAAATACATTTTATGATGTGAACAGAAAGAAAATGTATGGGAATCTAGCTTTTAGTAATTTAGATTCGTTTAAAATCAGTTTTTATATTATTAATGATCACCAATGTGCATTTTTACGAAAATATTCACAATTATTATTTAGCATGAACAAAATCAATGATTAACTGAATTTGTGATAGGGAAATTAAATATTTAGAAATGAACTACAATTTTAAAAGGGCCCATGCAATCTGTCCTAAATTGGAATTAAAAACGGCTACAGTGAAATACTATGAATGTTCGCGGGTCTTATTCCAAATCAGTGTAGGACCGATCGCATGCGCAATTTAAAAATCGTCGTTCGCGCGAAGAGGGTTTGTGTAGTTGACTTTGTATACAAATAGGAAGGAAACCGTCGGTTTGTCACTCTCTCTATTCGCTATTAAAATCAACAGTTATTTTCCTCATTTCTACGACTGGCAATCATGGCATCATCTAATCAGAATATAGTAAAGAGATTTAGAAAGTACTATACCGACATGTATGTAATATTTCTATATGGACAATTCCTATAAGTGGAAGCTGTTCCGACCAAGGAAGACAAAATGACAACGATTCCTCTATCCTCAAAGGTTTCAGCTCGGTCCTGCGCAGTAGAGATAAATTGTCCCGACCGAGAGAGAAAATGGATACTGTCGGCACCATAACGTAGAGACGTTTGTTCCCATAAGAACTGTCAATATAGGAGTATTATATAAATGTATACCGATACTCTTTCTCTCTTTCAGCAGTTCGGGCTCACTTGAACAAGCTACAATACTTTCTCTCTATTTATTCTCAGCTCAGTTCATGTTCATATGTTCGTTTAAAAACTTGGTAAACGGTTTCAAAATCAGTTGGCATGTCTTCACAGTTACCTGAATTTGTATATGAAAAAGTATCTGTCAAAATATTTCAATAATAAACTATGATATTAAAGTTTTTAACTCCATATATTTCAATTCATCTACAATTGCCACATTTATACTATAATCCTTTGTCACCCCCATTCTGGAAGGTTTTTGAACTATTATATACCGAGAAACTCCTTACTTTATTCAGTTGTTTAATAGTTATTCACCAATTGTTATGAAGTGATTAGAGTCATCGATCACTTTCCGAAGAACTGAAGCGCGATCCGGATTACATTTTCAGCATTCAGATTATGATCGAGTGAACCCTATTAGTTTCCGAAAAGCCACTTATATAATTATTATCAATGCGTTAGAACTTAAACATACAGTGGCATTCTTAAATTTTACAGTTTATCTCTATTCCACATTTTCCTAAAAGGTCGAATAAACTATTTTCTATAGTTTATTTCTTATCCTTAATGTTTCTTTTTGCTATGGTTCTAGAATGAGTCGGCGATCTCTTCGGAGAACTGTAGCTAGTTCTGTGATTGGCAGAAAGGTTTTTGTTATCTTCGTCTAACTTATATAATATGATTCTCACTCCCTCGCTCCTTTTGTACTCTGAGTTTCAAAACGAACGTAGACTGTAATCTTCCGTTTTCCTGTTACATTTCTGCCATATTTTGGTGGTAGCAAATACGTCAGTTCTGTTGAAGGAATAAAATTTGAAGATTTATGAATCATTAAAAGTTCTCGGTAAAAGTAAAAAACTTATAGTTATGTATTTTACTGTCAATTGTAATTATATCTGTTATTTAGGTGAATGACGAAGAGTAACTCAATTACATGATTATACATTGACGCGATTGGCGATTCGAGACGTAAAGAAAAATCTAGAATATTTACGTGTTTCCCTCATTCATCTGAAAGTTTTGAAATGTGAGTTTTATTTTTCATTGGTTTGTTATTCCTGTTCATCGTATATTTTACTATTTGATTCTCTGTATTTGTAATATTTTACATTCATTACAAAATGGCCGTGTGAATTAAGCATTCGTTATCATAGCTATTGACTACAAATTGTAAAGTTGTGTTTATTTTCATATATTTATAAAATAATGATCGAAACAACAACACGTTTTTGGGACCTTTATTTTTTAATTTGATAGATTTTCAGTCAATCAGAAACAACCATCTTTAAATTTGTTCTGAAGTATGTGGTTGAAAAAATAAAATTCTTTGAGTCGTGAAATTATGCAGTTTTTTAATTTTGAAAAGTCAGTATGTGGTGTTAGATGTGACTATATTGGACAAGGAACAAGTTCTATAGTTATATCAGATAAATGGGCTACTGTTATATAGTGTTTGAAAAAAGTGGTGACTCTTGCTAGATTAAGAAATAGTAATTTGCGATTTAGCTGTAAAATGGAGGACAGATAAGTGGAAAACATATTGCAAGAATGTAAACTTAGAAAATTGTGGATTGATTAAATAGCACTAGCAATGAAAACAGGGAAATCTGGCTGTACTGCTTAGAATTATGTTTTAGTATATCATTCATTTAACAAATTCTATAGTAAATTCAAGGTCAATCAAATTAAGTTTTTGACTTTCCTTTGTCCTTTGAGTTTTAATTGGATGGCCCTATTTGGTACAATGTTATTTCACAAAACCACAAAATACTTTTCTTCTTTAGACATTTGTTTCAGCATGTTATAAACTTGAACTAAACATTTGCATTTGGTGAGAGTTTTCCAGGAAATCCTGTATTTATTTCATACTCAGTCTCTTGCTTTATTGGTTTTATTCAATGGTTTCCTTTGACTTTATGTAAAAAACAATAATTAGAAAATTGCGAACTCATTTTTACATTAAAGTCTCTTATTCTTTCACCAGTTAGGAAAATTTCAATAAATCATGTTATATTGTCTAAAGATAATACAAGGAATGTGTATATAGTGTAAAACAGAAAGACATTAAGAAAATTTCAATGTGGTTAGTATAATGTTTATTTCTAGGTCCTTTGGAAGACAAGGTGGTGGAGGAGCTGGAAGTAGTGGTGGCTCATTTCGAGGTCGTGATAATTTCTCCAACAGTGGTGGAAATGACAGAAGTGTAGGTGGAGGTCGCAATAATTCTGGAGGCGGCAGCAGTTTTCGTGGGAATGATAGTGGAGGATTTAGAAGTGCTGGAGGTCGGGGAGGCAGTGGAAGTGGTTTTCGAAGTGGAGGAAGTGGGGGATTTAGAAGTGGAGGAGGAGGAGGTGGTGGTTTTCGAAGTGGGGGAGGTAGATTCGGAGGAGGTGGGGGCAGAGGTGGTGCTAATAGAGGCCCTCAAGGAAACCGTCTTTATAGACCCCAATGGGACAACATTCAATTGAGGCCATTTAAAAAAGATTTTTATGTTCCTCATCCTTCAGTAGCTAATAGATCACCATATGAAGTTGAGCAGTATCGTAGAGCAAAGGAAATAACCATTGATGGAAACGCCCCCAATCCCATACAACATTTTGATGAAGCTGTATTTCCTGATTATGTTATGAAAGAAGTTGCAAATCAAGGATATGATCAACCTACTCCAATTCAAGCTCAAGGATGGCCAATAGCATTGAGTGGAAAGGATCTAGTTGGTATTGCACAAACAGGTTCTGGTAAAACACTGGCTTACATACTTCCTGCAATAGTACATATCAACAACCAACCTCCTATAAGCAGAGGTGATGGTCCAATTGCACTTGTTTTGGCTCCTACCAGAGAATTGGCCCAACAAATTCAACAAGTGGCCAGTGATTTTGGAAGTTCCTCCTATGTTAGAAATACCTGTATATTTGGTGGAGCTCCAAAAGGGCCGCAAGCAAGAGATTTAGAAAGAGGTGTTGAGATTTGTATAGCTACTCCAGGTCGTCTCATTGATTTTCTTGAAAAAGGCACAACAAATCTTGAAAGATGCACATACTTGGTTCTTGATGAAGCTGATAGAATGTTGGATATGGGTTTTGAACCACAAATTAGAAAAATTCTTGAACAAATCAGACCTGACAGACAAACTTTAATGTGGTCCGCAACTTGGCCAAAAGAAGTGAGAAAATTAGCTACAGATTTTTTAAAAGATTATGTACAAGTTAACATTGGATCTCTCCAGCTTTCGGCCAATCATAATATACTCCAAATTGTTGATGTTTGTCAAGAATTTGAAAAAGAATTTAAGTGAGTAGCAATAATTTATACTTGTAACAAAAATATTGTTTTTTTTTATGACACAATTATTAAAATAACATCAATATTGAAAAATTGTATAATACATATGGGGGTTATTACTGATTGAGGTTTACTGTTTTAGCAAACGCTGCATTTTTTCAGTTCAAAATTAAAAAAATGTAATAGATAGTAAAAAAATAATATGAGGTTATTATGTTTTGATAAATTGGAAGTTTATATTAAACAGTAAAATTAATAAATTTCCTAATTAGAATAGAACAAACAGCCACAATTTTTGTAACAAAACTTTCAATTTTGTCCGCCCTCAATAAAAATTTGCATTCTTACAGACTTAATCAACTTTTGCAAGAAATAGGAAATAATAATGAGCCTGATGCCAAAATTTTGATCTTTGTTGAAACTAAAAAGAAGGCAGAAGCAATAACAAGGGCAATAAAAAGATTTGGCTGGCCAGCAGTATGCATGCATGGAGATAAAAGCCAACAAGAACGAGATTTTGTTCTAAATGAATTTAGAAATGGAAAATCCACTATTTTGGTTGCTACAGATGTAGCTGCTAGAGGATTAGGTGAGCATTAAGTTCATGCAAATGATATTAGGAATCGAACCATGTTCAGTTTTGAAATTTTGCATATTAACATCAGTGCTAAAATTTGGGTACTGTTGTCTATAGTAGCATTTTTTGTGGGATTTCCAGACTGGTTTGGTGAGCTGATATTTATATATTTTTTCCCCGATGCTGAGATATCACATCCTTTTCATATTTCATATAATGTAGTAGATTGACATACTGAATTCTAATTAGATTTTATATCTTTTATTCATTGGGAGGTTTTAATCATCTCTTGTCTTTCTCATAATGAAAAACAAATAGATTTTATTTCGTTAATGATGCTTGTTACATTTAAATACTGTCTCTGAGTTCTAACATCACAAATTTTTCAAATAGTAACTTTTCAGGTGAGGAATCATCTTATTTTTTGTATATACTTTGTGATACTCTGATTTTCTAGTAAATAGCATGAAAATATCAAAATTAACACTGTATAGGTCTATGAACCCTAAATGACAATATGTCAAATTTGTATTTTTTTCTTGGGTTGGGTTTTAAGCTAGACATTAATTACATGTTCTCTACTCACCAAAAAATTAAATTTAAATTGATAAGTTTCAGTCAAAAATGTATTACACTAATCTTACCACTCTTTGGAACTGAAAAAAATTATTGCTTTTGTTTTTTTACTTACTTGTTAGTATCTTCATTAGTTTGCAAATTACGATGAAAAATATTTTATACCACAATCAAATATGTGTATTTCAAAAAATCATTATTGCTATTAATACAAATTGTTGTTTTTTGAGTTTTCTAATAGTTTGATTTGTCTTTTGTTAAGCTCTATAATTATTTCTCTTTAATTGAAAATTGATTTATAAATTAAATTCTGTTCAACTTTTCTAAGTAACTAAGAATACTCAGGATTAACATGTGTATATTAAAAACTCTTGGTATACACTATTAATGAGGATTTACTTTTTACTAGAATTTTTTTTTGGTGGAAAAAAAAGTTTCTAAATGATGAAACTTTGTTAGATCGATGCTTAGTAGTTTTTCACAGGGGCAAATAGACCCCTCAAAGCAATTGTTTATTTGTTAAAAAACATTTTGTTTCTGATAATTATGCATTAAAGCCATTGCACCAATAGTGACATCACATTTCTGAGACCTCACTGTACAACAGCTACTTTATATAAAAATACATGAGTGGTGTGCATCTAGGGACATTTTAATCTATGCTATCTATCCACACTTCTACTACTGACTTTTTTAACTTTTTTGGAAAACTAAGAATACTAATTTGTGCTTTCATTTGACAAAATGAATAAGTGAATTTCTTGAAGATGTTGGTTAATAAAATAGAACTTTCTACTTTGATACTTTCACTATAGAGCAGTCTTATTAGATATTAGAGTTGCGAGGTCAATAATAACATTAGTTTATATTTATTTTTAATCTTAAGTTGATATATTTTATTTTGACACTTGATTAATCAGTCTGGTTTATTCCTTTGTTTCAGAGGCACATGCAGGATGAGCGTACATAGCAATTAAATATAAATATGAAACGAAAACAAAAACGTTTTGCTTATGATACGCCTTTGTTGTGTTCTTACTTAAAGGATGCAATTCTGTTTCTTGCGGTGCCTCTGGCTGTCTGCACCCCACTTTGAAGTGGATCAGAAGACCGATGGGGATATGGCACTTAGAATACAACTACTGGGGCACTCTGTCACTTCAAACATTGAAAACCTGTTACACACTTCTGGCTTACTTGAGGGCTGCCACTACAATAATTAATTTAATGATTGTGTTAAATTTATAGGAATTGAGCTGAATGAGGAGGAATTAGCTTTTATTTTGACAAAAATACATTGATGATGTTTTCTCATGGACTTTTATAAAAATGTACTACATGTGTTAGTCCCAAGATAAAACAAAAACATTTCGTTAACAACTTTACTTATTGTGTATCAAATATATGAACTACTTTATACGATTCAATATTATATCAGTTCTACATAATCTTGACTTAATTTATCTGAGTATATCAGAGGAGTCTTTGTGGTAATTACTGACACAATTCGTTTCACTCGTTTTTACTATTTTATAAGAATAGTAGAACTGTAAATATTCAGATGTTACGGTCAAATTAGTTTGACTACGAATTTCCAGCTTAATGAAAGATATGAATTACCATTGAGTGACTCAAGATGACTGAGCATTGTTTAATTTAACCGATGTCTCATTATACTATTATGTTTGTATTAAATGTGTCTAATTACATCAACAGCTGGAAAACGGATTCTTTCTTTTCTATATCTCTTCAATGTTTTAGAAATCCAAATATATCTTTGTACTGGAAAAATCTATGACTGTATTTTGCAATTTTGAGCTCTAATTCATTATTTTCTTTTAACTGGACTATGTGGTAGCCCCATATTTAAATGTGATCAACGATTTTAGTAACTTCCATTTGTTAGATAGTTTTATAGGAAAATTTACATAAAAACTTGTTTGTATAAAATCTGTTGTCATGGAAGACTGATAGGATTAAAGCCAGAAGTGAAATATTAGTGCCCCATTGCATGTAGCTCGGCTTATCAGTCAACCTTCCAGGAAATCGTATTAATATTGGCCGAGCTGCGTTTCATATCAGAAAAAATGTCATCCTCTCGGTCCTGCAGTGAATAAAAAGGAATATGACGTCGATGCGTACCTGAATGTTGATTTTTTCAAATGTAATAAGTTACGCAAGAAATAGTATGCGTCACTATCCCAACACTGCAGCAGCCAACTTACAATTGCTACTATAGCTGTTAACACAATGAATTCTTAAAAACTTCAGAGCAACATGGATTTTTATTCAGTTTTATGGTTAGTATTCTCGTTCCATTTTATTTGTTACTATTTTTAGTTCTAGTTGAATGTTTTATTTAAAAAAATTCAGAGCTATAACTTGCTCTTATTATAGGTACAATTTTAATTCAAATATTTGTCTTTTAATTTTGTTTATTTCCAAATGAATACACTAACTAAATTAACGCATAATTTAAATTTTTATATCTTGGAAATATTTCAATCATAAAGCGCTACAAAATTAATTTCTGATTTCATTTTGGTGACGAGCATTCTTTAATTCAATGGTTCTAATATTATAGCTCGAATAAAATGTGAAGTTTTTGATAAAACTAGTGACTATTGATCACATTCCAAAGATTGAAATCTGGGCTATAAGATTTTAATAAGTAAATAATTTCTCCATATGAATTATGATGTTGGTCTGTATTAAAGTCACTACATACCATTGCTAATCCAGTGCCACACTATATTAAGGTTGTATGCAACATAGTGCAAGCCTTTTGTTCAATTTGTATATTGGGACAAGTCAATAATTGCCAAATACGCAAAATTTGTTCTCATTATACAGTAGGAAGCTCCAGTCTCAGGCACTATTCATATATTCATATTCATTTTTAAGTAACTGAAAAAAATCTTTTACCTATGATTTCTGTCAAATTGAACACAAAGGGGTTTCTTGACATGAGAATCTCAAAAAAGCTGGAAACATTTTTTGGAATCTAAATACATGATACATACCGAGGTAAATGTAACAAATTTTGTCCTAGTGTTTGAAGATGCAAATATCTGTCATGATTCCTGACCTGGTCTGATGTCTTCCTGTTTTTTGGGACTCTCCTAGAAATCGAAGGTTTTACCACTTTTACTTGTGAGAAGTATTCTCCAATTAATGCAATATCTGCAACACATTCTTTGGGAATGGTGAGATTATCATTTTGGCGAACTTTAGCCAGAAAGTCAAACCAGTAATAGAAACATAAAGTTTCTTCATAATTTTTTTCCAAATTACAAATTATGCGTTAAGTTTGTAGGAAACTGTTAGTTAGTGTTGAGGCTGATTTGAATATGTAGTTACAATTAAAATAATTGATATTTTTTTTTTATAATATCAGTAAATTTCTGAAAAGTGTATTGGTTCGATTACCCAAATGAAGTTGACACAAATCTGATTTTAGAACATCGTTTTGTTAAGAGTAAAAAATTTTAATTAACAACAAAGGAGATAGATATAGAACAGGGAAATAGGTAACCATCTAAATGCACCTTTACGGAAGCCTAATTCTAGTTAGCCAATTTCTCTTATCATACACAAAATAGATATTGAAAATAATCAGGAAATTTTGGGACATGATGAACTTTTCCTAGTCATTTCCAAGGTAAAATTACTCCACAGGGAATATTTTTAACACCATTGGATAATACAATTTGTCGTGGTTCTCAACTATATAAAAGAAGAAATAGAATTTAATAACTAGTTGTAAATAAAGCCATTTTTTAAAGCTTTGTTGTCAGACGATTATAACTACAAATTTACACTTTTTGGGAAGTCGAAAACATTCAACTAGTGTTTGAAAAAAAAATCACTTTTCCAAAAAAGCTATTTTTACATATTATTTTGCACATATTAGAGCCAAGGTAATGTACCGTTTATTATCTAGGTGTCGGAATTGTGCTACATTAAAGTGGTATTTTGGTTATTTTGTTTATTTCTTTTTTAAAATAAGTATTTAACCAAGATTTCTACACCTTAATTGATAAAAATCGATTGTTGTTTATAACAAGTTGTTATATTGGTTTAGAATTTTTCTTTAATGTAATACAAAAATTTATTTTTAAATGAGCGGTTATTGTACATTGAACTTGTAAAAATTGCTAAATGTCCATCTGGAAAAGTGATGTAACTCGTTTTGTGGTACATCATCTAATCTGTTTGTATTAATTAGATGTGGATGGAATAAAATATGTTGTAAACTTTGATTATCCAAACTCTTCCGAGGACTACATTCATAGGATAGGTCGAACAGGAAGATCAGACACAACTGGTACTTCCTACGCTTTCTTTACTCCAGCCAATTCAAGACAAGCAAGAGATCTTCTATCAGTTTTGAAGGAAGCTAATCAGGTAACTAGAAATTACTAGATATAAATTGACGTTGAAAAAATTCTGAGACAAAATTGAGGTAACTGATTTTTGTTTCTCAATTATTTTAATAAATGTGAGAGTATACATTGAAAATTCGTAAGGTGCATCACTTTTCATAATCATTTTGTAATTTATTTTGATTTTTAAAATTTTTTACTGATTTAATTGAGTTTGATTAATATTTTCAGGTGATAAACCCAAAACTTGCTGATATCGCGAATCGACCTTCTAGTTTCGCAAAAAGTGGAGGTTTTAGTAAATACGGTGGTAAAGATCGTATGGGAGGCGGTGGTCGTGGTGGAGGTGGCCGAGGAGGAGGCGGCCTCCGAAACGGACCTGGAGGTAATAGATCTGGTGGAGGCGGTAGGTCATTGGGAGGCGGAGGTGGTGGTAGACCAGGAGGGCCTAGAAATGGAGCAGGAGGATCCGGAGGTGATAGTACCAGTGGAGGTGTAGGATTTAGATCTAGGTATGCTGAACCAATTACTTAATTCATTTGTTAATTTTATGCACTTTGGTTGCCCTTAAGGAATATCTATTTTACTTAAGGTTGGATTTTGTTGCTAAATTATATAGAAACTCTTTGTGTACAAGCAAATATTATATAAGTTACACTTTGAGATACATAACAAATTTCGATTTGTAACAATAACGGCTCCTACTTGCAAATTTTATTTTTTAGGGATAATAGTACCGGCAGACCTACTAGATTTAGTGGAGGTCCAGGCGGTAATGCAGGTAGTGGAAGAATGGGCGGTGGTTCTGGTGTGGGCAATAGCAGTGGACCAGGTAGAATGGGAGGTGGCGGACTCGGTGGAGGCCCAGGAAATCGCATGGGAGGTGGACCGGGTGCCATAGTGGGAAATAGATCTGCTGCTACTAATGGATTTGCTAATAGATCAGCACGTAAGTAATTTTAATATTAAATTTACTTGAAATGAGATTGAAATTGAACTAATTTTATTGCACACTTTGGGTTACTAGACAAATTTCAATTTTGTCACAGGTAAATGGTTCGTTTTGTGCTATATTATATAGAAATTTGAAGAATAATATGTGTACCCCTTTTTCCATTGCACAAAGTAACTTCAAATTTCAACATTATCTATGTATATTTATATGTATCAGTACTGAGTTAGAGAAGAAGAGCCACTAATAATAAAAGTCACATATAATGTTGATGTTAATTGCCGATAACAATCAAACTATTTCAACTAATAGTGATCTTTAATTGGGTCTAACTATTTGTTTGATAATTTTAGCATAACATCAACAATTGAAAATCTTTTGCCGGCTCGTTAGTAAATTGGAATTTACTGGTTATTCAAATATTGATTATTGGGGTTGTTTATAGTCATAATAAGTTATTTTATTTATTTTTTTAGCATACTAGTTTGATGATTAGAGGAAACTCGATGTTTCAGTATTCTTCAGATGCATTCCTGTGCGTCCCATATAGATCATTCTATAAAATTGATATGCCGTCTCTCTTCAACATGTCCTGCATGTTTTATGTTTATTTAGAATATTTTTTATGGATTTCAATGAAAAAAATGTAATAACTGTGATTAGACTTAAGACAGTTTTAATTTTGACTTGTAACTTATTTTACTTAAGATAGATATTAATACAGAATTATTTATAATATTATTTACGTTTCTTTTCATTCTATTTGCTTTGTATCCTGTGAACTATTAAGATTATGGTAATTTGTTCAAATTAAATCAAAGACAGCTAAAAATATTCAATTTATTTCACTATACAACAAACAAAACATCAGACATTCTTCATAAAGAATTCCAATGAAAAAAATACAAATATATTAATCTTGTACAACAAGAAATAATGAGACCTCGATATTGTCTAGTTTAAAACTATGGCTTAAAACAAGGTAGAAAATGAAAGCTTTCGTTTAAAATGAAGAAATCTCATTATTTTTGCTATTCTTACAAAATACCCTGGGAGGGATAGTCATTACCACAGACATGACTTAATAAATAGCTTTTAAGAACAGCACCTAAGATTTAAAATATGTATTTCACTTATAATACAAACAAAATGTTTTAGAAAATGTCGTACGATAAAAACATGTTAGCGAAGTACATTAGCCTTTTCAATTTATTATAAATTACATGCAAATACAAAGGTATAAATTTAAATAATACCTAGAAACCTTCAAGATTTGTAGAAAGCGATTTAGATTTAGCACATAGCCAAAAAAGACTTAAAAACTATGAATTTTTAGTATAAGATAGTGAATTTAGTTAAGTATGTATTACAAGAATGGAACTATTTCAAGAAAAATAGGGAAAATAATACTTTGTTTTAATGATTTGAACTATCTAATAAACAGAGAACAAATTGAAATTGTGCAACTTCTGTTTTATGAACGATTTCCTTTTATAGAGAGTTAAGCAAGTATTGAAAAAATTAAAGTAGAAGTCAATGTAAGAAAAACCAAAGTCAAATTCAAAATAACCGATATAAAAAAGAAGTAAATATAAGGATATAAATTAAAAAAAGAGAAACAACATAAAAATATCTTAAGAAGTCTATTGACATGGTGGGCGGATAAATCCAGAAATAACTAATGAATTAATAAAGGAAAAAAAATACTACCGAATGAACAGTAACATATCTGGACACGAAAATATACGTAATGCAAATGAAACACTCCAGGATAGCAGTAAAAACTAGGGGGGCAATGTAAAAAACGAAAACGTTACCAAAATACAACTGGAGAATCAATAACTGAAATAAATAAGAAATAGTTGAATTGGTATGTATTAGAATGAAGATAGATAAAACAACGAGAAAGGTAATGGAGGCTGGAAACACCTTATGAAAACAAAAAAAATAAACGAACTGGATGCAAGAAGAAAACAGTGAAAAAAATAGATACTAAAAAGCCCGGAACCTTTATCTGATATTGAAAAGAAAAGCGAAATATGTGTGACAAAATATTCATTAGATGGCACCAGCTAACATCTTTTTAAATTCAAATTGCCCAATATAACATACACAAATTCCTACATAGAAAATGTTTATCAAATAAAAAAAAACTTTGGGATCAAACATTAAATAAAAACTAGTATATTATTCAATACATAGATAACCCAAAAAGTGAGTAACTAGACTAGAATGCCAGGGAAATCAGATGGTTGAATGTATTAAATGTGTTAATCATAAGTCACAAGTTTTAAAATATTCCTAATGAGTACACAAACTTCTGACACATTTACAGATTGGAAAATAAATTAGAAAACAATGGTACGTTTACAACCTGTAGCTGGAATTTCCATGAGCTTGAAAGAGTCTAAAGTGAAACTCACTAAAATGGAATACTGGAATAAAATTCGTACTGAGTTAATGAAACTTAAGTAGTCTTACATATTACTAATGAAGAAGAAATTGTGTGATCAATTCCTAGATATAAGCGTAAAACTTAGATGTTGTACAATGAAAAATCAGAATATAAATTTTTGGACAAATTCAATAAAACGAGAAATAATTAGGAGCGATTGAAAATATATGTAGTAGATATCCATACATATGAAAAAATAGCAGGATTAAAAAAAATTCTTAGAACTTCATACTAGAAGTGGGTCAGTATGAATTTTTTGATTACACCAGCAAACACAATTTTCTATGTAGGTTATGTATTAGCAAAAATAATTTTTTAATTAAATCTCTTTTATATATACGAATCTTATTCATAAAGGTATAAATATTAATTTCAAAATTCACATAAATATAACATTTTTATTTACTATGTACTCTAATACTTCAAATTCTTACGAATATTATAAAACCAATTCAATTATATACAAAGATAAACCATCAGTTCCATTTTATACTATTAGAAAGTGAAGTATATTTGAAGAAAATAGGTTAACTGTGGTTTTCACCGATGGCACTAAGCCTAGATCAATCACAATCGGAAAAGGCATTAATTAAACCAGTGAATATTGAATTTTTCTTAAGTCAAGTTTGTTTATAATCTTCAAATAAGCAACCTTGGTTTTACACGTCCAAAATGTTCGATCATATGCTATAAACATATTTTTTTAAAAAAGTTTTTTCCCGTCACATATGTTAATTATGTTTGTATTAGAAACCGTACGTCTCAAAGTAGTTTGCTCTATTCAGCAAGTCATACCACAATTAGGTATTCTTGATTTATGATTATAAGAAGTAAGAGAGACAACTTAGATGGCTGAAAATTGTCTTCTCAGAAAAAAATAAATTATTGAGATAAATTGACAGAGCATGTTTTGTTTCTTTATTTACTAGAACTTTTACGATTCTTTTGGGATATATATAAGAAGTTTCTGTAGCGCAGTTTAGTTCAGTTTACAATAAATAATCATAGTGAACAAAACGAATTGTCAATATTAATGTCCCGAGTGCATGTCAAATTGTCGATAATTTAATTTTCTCGAGTGCGCGAATGAGCACGAGAGGAAATTATGAGACAATTTGACATGCACGAGAGGGCATTTTGGCAGACTATTTCCTGAGAAAAATTTAATTTAAAATAAACAATAATTGTTCCTTTTCTTAAAATATAAAATTAAAACCAAATGATGTTTATTAATCCTAGACGAAAATTTGGCACTAGTGCAAATTATCGATAATTTGCACTAGTGCAGTATTATCGCTGAAATTTGATCGTTGCTAGGCAAACATAAAATATTACAGCTTTTTGGTTGGCTTAAATTTTTCGAAGGAAATAGTCAAAGTAATGGAAGATCTTAAATAAATTATTCAAGTGATAGTGAATTATAAGTTAGTGTAGTGTAAAATGTTTAAATAAATTAAGAACGTAAGAGACAGTATTTATTAATCAACCCACGAATAGAAATCGTATAAATAAATAAGAAAAACATTACAATAAGATGAAGTAAATAAGTTTAAATGAACGAAAAAGAAGTAATTATGAACTTAAATTATATAAATAAATGAAATTTATAAATTTTACCCAAATTTTTTCCGACTTTTTCATTATTGTCATATATCTGACTGTCAGACACAAAGACTACATATGTCCTGTCAACTTCTTTTTTAATAATTGAGTCTAAATATTTGGATTCAAAAATTCTTGGTTGCAACATGATTTTGGTTTTGTATACCATAATATCCTTTAGGTCGTAGTGGATATGATACCCTGAATTACAATATATTAAAACAATTTTAAAAAGAAAATAGAAATATAACCTCTAACATAACTTTAATTATATATTTTTGTTTTTTTTTTGTATAAAACATAAGTTTTCAATAATCCAATTCAGTCTTTGAGACATTTGTGTAACTGTTTACTTATTTTAATATTTTTGTAACTAGCATGATATCAAAAAAGTTGCAAAATTTCTTTAAAATGGTTGCTTTATCAGATTATCCTATATCTTAGAATCAGTACCGACCACATATCAGAATATCAAAATTTTATTTAAAACAAACTAAAATAAATATAAAATTAAAATAAGTCAATTAGAAAATACATGTTAATTTTAAAAACGCCTACATTTAATAGCAATTTTTTATAAATATAATTATCATGTTTATTTTCTTATTGAACCAAGATGTTAAACTAGAATAATCAAGAGAAGTGATTATGATTTTTTTATCATAGATCTATTTTTTTATTCAAGAGAACAAATTCATACTTGTTCACAAGTTGGTGTAAAATTATTTTTCAGTCTCTTTCAAATAAGTAAATAATTTTATTAGTTTTACCATCAAAAGTGAACCAAAAAAAGAACCGTTCAAATGAACCAATAAATGAGATGCTACTGAAATAAAGCATTTGATAAATTGATGTACTAAAAACAAATTTTATATCATAAAATGAAAGTAAATTTGGTCAAATGGTGATAAAATTCAGAATTTTTAGTTTGGTGACACACTTTGTAATACCGATTTGTAGAGACTGAAAGAAAATTTATACCTATTATTAACTCATAAATATGTGGACACTTCTCTTGGTAACTGTCTCAAACGAAAAAAAAAAATACGATGTTTAAAATATCACAAACGATAACATTATTTTCTACATTGTAAATCCTAACGAGATCAAAATAAAAACAAAAAAAAAAGACTAGGAATGTAGAGACTAGTAGGGTAAACTTGGAGAATGTGCAACAGGTTTTTTGGATACTTTAAATAATCTACCTCAACAATAAACTTTTCAAGAAAAAGATTCGTCTCAAAACTACTGGTATATTAAATAAATTTATATATTTTTATGACTTATCAAGATAGGAGGTTATTTAAATTTTATTGATATTTGGTCCTTATCAAAAGGACCTTCCACGCTTTCACAATAAAATTTTAAATAGCTTCGACTACAACCTTTTTTTTATTTCATCAAGAGCTATCTATATTTTTTTTACATTCTCAAAGTCTCGCCTAACAGGAATGCTAAATTACAGAACCTTGCCAATAACAGTAGGTTCTTCTTTCAAAAACGTGCTAGACCTCTGCATCGTAGGTGCTTGAACAGGCTTCGCTGCCTGCGTTCCTTTCGTTATCCTTCGCGGCGCATTACTGGCGTCCTTTAAGGGCGAGGGACTGCGAACGTTAGCTTTTATTGGAGACGTAACCCTACTATCTAGTTTTCTTGGCGAACTATTGCGGCTATCGCTTTTTAGTGGGGAGCTAGATCTACTGTCAGGTCTTTTGGTCGTTAGAGACGTTGGGACGTCTTTTTTACCCATGCTTGAATTTCTGGAAACTGTTGTGGAAGATCTTTTGGACGTGGATGGTTTGGGAGGGGGCACTTGTATTGGAGGTTTGATAGTAACTGTAAACAAAAAAAGTATTCAGTTCATTTATAAATAAATAGAAGTATTAATTTGTTCGATTTTATACTTTATTATAAACAGTTTTATTGTGAAATTGCTACTAAAAGAAGTGCGAAATTTCCTACCGGAAACATATCTTTGTAGACATTTTTCTACCATGTAGTTTGACATAGATCAACTGTTTTCTTAGATTGCCCAATTCAAATAGTTATATTCTTCTTTCCCCATAACTTGTCTATTGCTTCTACGCCTACACAGCTACCAAATATATAGGAAGGACACATAAAAATGTACTGGAAGACTATAAAGTTCTTAAAAGAATAGATAAATGTCACGGATTTGCTATAGAAGCAGCGCGAGGAATCAAGTAATTGTTGATGGCGAAACTCATAAGAAAGCTGAAAGCGCAAGGAGTAGAAATCAGAAGTGGTATGGTGTATTCATAAGAATTGGATTAGAATTAGAGGTGATATGACGTTAAGTTTATACAATGAAATACATCCAAGGTATGTCGACGATAAATGCAATGGACACAACATTTCAAGAAAGGGAAACGGCGATGACGCTCACAGAAACAATATGAAATGGGTAAGTGGGTACGACGTGTCAAGGGGAACTGCAGGTATAAGAACAGAGGTTGACAAATGAAAAAACGTTACAATTTCAAGCAGAAAATTATGAGCTTTGTTTTTTTTTAGTTTACTATCTACTAATAGTAGGCAGCTTCGAATATTCTAAATTATACATATACAATGTAAAAAATTTCTCTACGATATTCGATATTTATAAATCCAAACTCACCACTCCTATCTCTGCCTATAGTAGCTTTTGATACAGCTTTGATAGATCCTTTTGTAGATTTGGCAGCACTAGCGGCAGTAGGTTGGGTTAAAGTACTTCTACGGTTTATGGATGGACTCGGAGGGACTTGTGGAGCTTTTGCAGCCAAAAGAAGACTTCGACGTAAAGAAGAACTACCGTTAGTTCCATTTAAACGTACTTGTTGATTAACGCCTGGACTTGAATTACGAGACGAATCTGAGGAACTTAAGGCGGTATTTTGAACGTTCGGTTTTAGATTGTTGGGTTTCTTGTTACGGAACATCGTCGAACGAGGTAGACGACTAGTCGGTTCAAGGTGAGGAGTTAATTCTTTAATACGAGTTCTAGAAAAAAATTAAATCGAAATAATCGTAAAATTCGTTTATGAAATGTTAAAATATACCTCAAGGCGGTATCGAGTCTTAACCAGGCGTTGCTTCTTATTAACCTATCCGCTTGACTGACGAGACATTGTTCTAATTGTAGTTTTACTTTATTCAACATATCAGCAAACGGTCTAGTCCATTTTTGATCCAACATTTTACAACACCTAAATATATATATATATATATATATATATATATATATATATATATATATATATATATATATATATATATATATATATATATATATATATAAA
Source organism: Diorhabda sublineata (assembly GCF_026230105.1). Classification (NCBI taxonomy): domain Eukaryota; kingdom Metazoa; phylum Arthropoda; class Insecta; order Coleoptera; family Chrysomelidae; genus Diorhabda; species Diorhabda sublineata. Next base: position 22,498,439 of record NC_079476.1, read on the forward strand.
CGTTTTAATATCAAATTAAATTATGTTGTAAGCGACCATTTAAAAAAAAATCTACTACCTGGCATAACTTCGACACGCTTGTTCAACTCCCAGATTTCTAGCGGCCGATACCATTTGATCTTCTATCTGACATACACCAAAACCCAAGCCAGTATCTAATCCTAAAACGTATTGTGAACCCAAAACCGCTGAGAAATGCTGACGATGGTACAAATGACAGGCGTCTGTTAACTGCAATATTAGCTGACTGACAGGTTCGGCCCAACGCATCGCCGGTAAAGTTGCAAGAATCTATAATAAATTATAATTAAGATACTAGAGTACAAAGGTACAAAATAAAATCATTATTTATTAAAAACTTGATACAATAAATATTTTCAGTCCTCTTAGTTAGTATTCAAGTATCCTGTAGAATTTTATAATTTACTGGATTTTCTGTGAAGGGAATGTCATCACATAATTTGCGATTGAAGATTGGCTCATTTATAATTTTGCTTCGAAATTTGAACGCTCCAAAATTGTGTAATGACACGAGATACTCAAAAAAAATCATAGGTACCAATCTTGAAGTCACTATCTTAAGTGGAAAATTTCATGGTGAAGTTGGACTTCCACCTCGGATCCCAATCGTTCCTTCAGATTTAGCTATATCGGTTTTTGATTGTGACACGTTTTTGGAATATTCTCTAGATGCAAATGTTGTCAGAAATTTAACAAATATTTGAAAAATTTTAAAAATATTTGATAGTTATTTAATTGACAAATGAAGATTTCCGGATTTTGTTATTTAAATGTCCATACCTTATCGCAAGATGATATAGTTTCCAAAACTTTGTCTGCATTCATATGAACAACATGCTGTTGGTAACACTTTTCTCTCACATCCCTTGGCAGACTGGCAAACGCTCTGCTTGGCCATACTCGTACAAAATGTTGAGTTATCCACTGCAAACAACTGAAAAAAATATCCCCAATTATAAATAATAAGTGCTTGGAGGCACATTTCACTGACAAAGTCCGCAATACTAAGTAATGAAGACACCTGGTACACATATGGCTTCTAAATGAATGACTTGATCGGAGCACCCCAAAATAAGAAAAGTTTCCTCGCTTGGGAAACATGCTATCGAGTTCAATGTCGAAGTAATCGCTGTTGTAATTGACACCATAGAACGACAGTGATCTCAATCTGGTTAGACTGTAGAGCTGTCTCAAAAACCATAAACGGTGTGCTATAAGTTTGCGCTAGAATGCAAAAATATCCTACAAGAACTGGTGATTTATAGATGCAGGTTCCAGCTCATTTAGGCGCCTGGTCACTACCGCAAGAAAAGCAACAACGTGGTTTGGTGTGGCTAAAAGTGTTTGCTCGTATAACAAAACATGCGGAGATGTATGGAGACGCCTTGTATGAAACAAGTTAAGATTCACATAGATGGGCCTTCTACCAATCAATTGATCCGCTCTAATAGGCGCAAAATTCGTAATGATGACTGGCCTTTTAGCCGGACCTGGTAATCTCAGACGACATCTCCTTATTATAGGTGTCACAAACGAAACGTACACCACGTTATTTGAGAGTGACGTTAAGATGTTAAGATAAGGTGGTTGATTAGAAAGAATATCGGCCTTTGGTGGTTTTAAGCAGGGCACGACGATCCTATCAGAAAGCGTATGTTTGCAATGTTCCCTGACCACGCACAATCCAACTATGAGCTGTCTTAAATTCGTTTTTACGAAATTTTGTTCATTGATTACTTGGAGTTCTGTTAAAATAAAGTTTTGACTGTTTCTATCACTTTTATAATCTATCTAAGCAATAATATGAAGATAGTTTAGATCATTAAATTAATGAAGCCAATTTTACACTAAAATTTCATTAAATAAAGTCATCAAATTCATAATATTGTCCAGTTCTTCGTGACATTTCAATTCAAAAAAATCGGAATTGGCTTTGCGAATCCATATCAATTGAAGCTACCTGATGAAGTTTCATTTACAAAGGGATTCACCCAATTATTCACCTGTTCACTCATCTTTTAGAGTTTTTGAACTATTGAAACAATTGGAATGCTATTAAACATCTTATGATTGAAAATGAAAATGAAATTATGATACTTGCTCTAATCCTCACAGGACAAGTGTATAGAAGATAAGATCTGTTGTTCGCACGAAAAAATTAATAGTAAATTCCGGAAACAAACAATACTACGTCAATTCGTCCATAACTGTATAGCAAGGAGGCTTTCTATTACAATTTTACTTCAAGACTTAAATCGACAGAACATTGTCTTGTGTTTAGTGCGTATTTTCATACAAAAACTCTTTTTTTCTACAAAGTATCGTGATTTAATTCAAATTAAACCCGAAACCAGTGACAAAAGTAACTAGGAAAGTTAAACAAAATCGAGGTCCCGACTGAAAGAAATTTTTTTCGGTATCTACGGCATGGTGCATCGAGAATTTGTTCCTGCGGGCTAAACAGTATTTGGGCAGTTTTATAATAGTGTATTTGGGACGCTTAGAAGACGAGTTTTTTCATATGTAACTCGAAGACAGGGTCTTGCATGACGTCAATTCCTCATTGATTGTACAAGAGTTTTTGACAAAAAGGGCTACCCACCCCATCTTTCAACCCCAATCAAAACATAAAAATATAATTTGAATATATTGTGCTAATGATTTGTTACTTTTTTTATAATTTACCTTCTGTACAAATCATCTAATCCGTAAGCAGCTGATAGCGGTAATACTTCTAAAACTCCCGTGCAACATCCGGCGCAAGGCTTATGAAAATTATGGCAGTGTCTTTGTTTCAATGCATGTTCCACAACTTCCTTAAGACCTTCTAATCCTAACATGTCCGCCAAAGAAGCTAGTTCAACTAAACTGATAGAATCCGGAACGTGTGCAGCGCCGCTATAAATGTGACATAGGGCGAAGTACACAGATTCGTAAGAAAAACCCTGAAACGAATATAAGCGATAAACTGTCTCTTCTTCATTTTTGAAATTAAAAACTTTTCATTCTGATTCGTCAAACTATACAAATGTATATTTCTATGTACTGATTTGTCTTAATATACAATTTTTAAATGATACCAATCGTTTAAGGATAAATGTAAGTAAAAGTTTTGTAATTAAACAGTCAACTTTCACGTACGTATATCTATATATGATAAATTAATCTTTTTAAGCTATATCGTATACTTTTCGGGCGAAAACATTTATTACTTTTACACCGATCCAACCAACTTTGGAAGTTAACTTTCTTAATTATTATTATTGAAGCAATAAATTTGAAACGGCCACCGTCAAAAATTAAATACTAAATATAAATGTAAATTTTACTAGATGTCATTTTAGAAAGTTGTGTATACCAATCATAGTAAATTTACTTACGTTTAGTTACATTTATGAGTTTTATATGGTTATCAAAATTGAAAGTTTTCTTTTTGTTATTCATTACACTGGCCTACACGAAATAATATTTTTTAGAACCTGTTTTATTTGCAGATAGTAAATTTTATGAGGAGTCATTAAATTGGTCTGTACTTATGAGCAGAAAGTTCTCATAGAATGGGTCATTTATTCTCTTAATTTAGTTTACATTTGAGTTTCAAAGTGAATGCTCGGTGTAGTTAAGAAAACGACAAAAGTAAAAATATAAGCCATAAGCGTCTCAGTTGCGAAAGTTTTGTCATATTTGTGGAGAATTTATGATGAAATAAAAAGTCTGAACATTTTCTTAAAATGCGAAAAAATGTTATTTCGTCTATATTGGTGTTGTAGTCGACAAACTCGTCATGAGTAGTATAGGATTTTTCGGAAACTATTATTGGGTTAACACGATACGGATCTGAAACTAATCCAGAAGTAAATGAGTTCGGCTAATGGTTTTTGAACTTTAAATGTTATTTATTCCCCTTGAATGGCTGTTTACTATCAATTCTTATGATCAGCGTCATTGATAGGTTACTGAAGTTTGCGGTTTTCATACTCCTCTGCATTTCATCATAAAATAGCTGATTAGTATTAAATTTAGGGCTAAATCGTTGATAACTACTAAACTAAACAATTATTAAACATCTCTATGCTATTATACAACTAATATCATTGAAGAATTAACGCTCAAAAAAGTAATAAAAATCAAAAGTTCTTACAGACCATGTTTCAAGTTTGTAATTTCCACTGAAAATTTACAGCGAGGTTCGGAAACTGTCATTTAAATTTCGTTCTGGGTTAGAATCCGCAATCAACCGATTTCTGATCTACCAGAACCCGGGTTATAGTTTCTGACATTTTTAAATATTTAAAAAAAGGTGTAGAACCGAAGCTTATAAAGTTGTACTGGTCATGTAAGTGCAAAATTCATTATTCTTCTAACCTAACCTAACCTAACCACCTCTAAATGCAACAAAAACGGCTTCCAAAAGACTCGAAAGATGTTTAAAAATTCAGTGTGGCTGTGCAAGACACTGTAACTCCCGGATTTTTGCGAAAATATCGGCAACTGTAGCGTGTTATTGGTTCCGTGTATGAAAGGGAAGAAAAGAGAAGAAGTTCTTGGTTCCCGTCTTAAGAAGGATTCTCAATGCAGGAACTCGATAGCTAACTTTCTCCTTGTGAAATTATTTATACATAAGATACTATCTATATAACTTTTTAATAAAATAATAATCGTATGTGTTACTTTGAATTATAGATTTAAAGAAATTATAAACTCGGTCACTCCACTTACAGATAATTAAAAAAAAATAAGGCGTAATCATTGTATGTGAACGAAACTAGTTTTTTTCCAGCTTCCCACGTTAACTGTTTAAAATATGAATTTAATTAGAATAAAAAATAAGGTAAATATATGTATATGCCCCACCTTTCAAAATACATTTTGAAACCACCTAATTTCACGATGTCAATTGTCTAGAACGGTATAATTTTTCTACGCCCCCTTTCAAAAATAAATTTATGAAAGTTCAATAAACCCAATATACAATGTGATTTGATTTTCTGATGCGACCCCTCTTTTCTGAGTTATAGACCCTTAAAGTTGAGAAATCAGTAAATTTCCAAGTTATACATTTGAACATTATGAATCCGTAATTTTTATAGGGAAAACCTGTACAATTTCAAGATAACAAAAATGAAATTTTCAATCGATTTTTTAGCAAAAAGGTACTCTCAGTTAAATTTGACAAAATTTATGGTATATGAGATATGTAGATTTTTAAATCGCTGTTCACCATAAAGAGACATTCTGACGAAAATTATCATAAACTGTAATTATTTATTGAAAATATTTACAGGAGGGATTGAAACACTAACTCAGTAGACTCCTAACTGAAGACAGAAACGGAGAGCGCTGATATTTGTTTCCTGTAGTTAAACATTCCACAGCAATACAGTGGCTTGACAGAGACAGTGTGACACGTGAGAGTAGTCGCAATGTTTAACCCAAACTCAGTTAATTTAGCATTTGTTCTTCTTATAATAACGCTTATAAAATCGTTATTTATATTCTCAAATACTTAATCAAAAACTTTTCAATGGCTCAATAGTATTTTTATAATAGTATACGAGGTTAATAATTCGAAATTATTATTTGTCGTTCTTTAAAGGAGAAAACAACTACTATCCTGGCTAATACAGAGACGAATGTTGAATTGCATTTCCTATGAAGAACGTGATGGACAGGCAGGTAAAAATTTTATTTGCACAAAATGCCCGGAAGTGATGAAATTAATGTCAATGTCAATACTGATATGCACAAACTTAAGTAAATAAAAAAAAGGTGATATCAATCCTCAAAAGAATGTCCTTGTGCAAGTTTACTAAACTTCTGAAAAATATTCCGGCGGCTGCGATCGTGCGGTAAGTAAGTAATAAATGGACTACCGAAAATTGGTATTACTTGTTACAACAAAATTTTAAAAAATTGTATAGTAGAATTTTAAAATAGCTCAGACATATTAGTGTCTGACTAAAGTTAAACTTATGGACATTTTAGGATGACTAAATCTTTCATTTAAGTTAAAAATACGCTTTGTAATATGATAAACCATTGAGTCACAGGAATGTTATTTTTGGATTATTTTAGAGAATAGGATATTTCTACCGCATTTATTTCGCGCTAACGTATTAAATGCTTCTCAGATTCGCAAATAAGTCAAGAAAATGGGTCTTGCAATACGAATTTTAGGTTAATTCCTGAATTTTAAATATAACTTACTTTCAAGAGTACGAAATAGATCGTTAAAAATTACGTTTGCGACATTTTGGAAAATTGGAATGAACAAATTCATCATCAAAAATTTCATCTAAAAATGGTCTTTCTGATGATAATTACAGTTAAAAAATTATATATCGCTGAAAATACGATTTTTCAAAAAGAATTTTCATACATAAATAAAGTTTTTAAATCTGCATTTCAACCACTTTGCTCAATGGCAACTTTTCTAATGCTCCCATTTTATTTCGTTGTAAGCAACTGAACAAATTATTTGGGTTCCAAAAATGAGCCTAAACAAAAAAATCAGTCCAGAAATAAGGTGATGCTCACCGTTTTCTTTGATTACCATGATGTGGTTCACCATGAAATCCAGAAAGTCACACGATCATTAAGAAATACTACTTGCCAGTTATGAAGCGTTTAACTAAAGCAATTAGTAATAAAGGCTCAAATTGTAGTTAGACCATCCATGGGTAGTCACCAGGATAAAACCCCATAATATTCCAGTATCATTTTAACTAATTTTTTTGGCAAACACGCATCGATTTAGTTTCTTGTGATTTTTCATTCTTGTCCACACTCAAACATGAACTTTGGAGAACGGGAAATGAGTTCATTGAAAGTAATTAGATTGATGTACTGCAGGCTAAATCGTATTTTGAAGGGGATAATAGATTTAACTCCTACCAATCCAACATTTAGGTCGGATCTTGACCCGTCTGATTACTATTTATTCAGATCCATGTCGAAATTCTTGCATGGGAGGTATTGAAAATGCAGTGTGACAATTTCAATCAAAGAGCTTGGGTTAAAACCATATAAAACGATAGGCTATACTTCGAACAGACAAGGTGAACATTGGAAATCAGTTTTTGAGTGATTAATTTTCAAACAAAAGTAAAAACATAAACTGAGCACTATTATTAATGAATTATTTGTTCATAATATTTTTGAACGTCTGCAATAGTAATTATTTACACTATTATATTTTACGAGCGTGAATTCAACGAATAACAAACAATCCAACATTTGTTAAACAATGAAGTTTATTTTAGACAAATATTATTGACGTTATAAATCAAATTTGTCTACATTGTTACCGTAATTAGTTTTTATTTACCAAATTTTATCTGTGTATTCTTCATAATAATTTTCTGTTTACATTTTAAACTCACGAAATAAGCAAATTAATACGGAATAAATTTTATGGGCGATTATTAATAAAAAAAAAAGTAGCGTGAACTTTCATTTTTAGGTTATACATATGTATTTTTATTATAGTACAGTGAACAACGGTTTTTATCTCTGATTTCCACCAAAACGCATCGATTTACTTGAAAAAAATACCATAAAAAGCAAAGTTCACCCTGGGCTCATATATATTTTTACTCTGGGGGTGAATACCACTCCAACTAGGGGGAGGTAGTTTCTATTAATCGTAGAAAAAATAAATCATTCTGAGCACAAATTATTTTATCGAGTTTTTTCGAAAAATCATTACTTTTTGACTTATTCGTGGTTGAAATTTTGAATTTTTGTTACAAAAAAGAATTTTTATGTTTTTAATGTATGTTTTTTTGTTATATATCCAAACCGAGTTATGATTTATTAATGTTGGATCGAAGATTTTGAAAAATTGAAAATTGAATAAGTCGAAAACGGTAATTTTTACGAAAAAAATGTATGCAATCTTTTTTAAAGAACGTTAAAAAAAATTCAAATGAGTTTTTATACGAAAATAAGATAAAATCCCTTCATTTCATGGAAATAAACCCTTTACTATTATTGCCAACCCAGTTGAAATATTATAAATTTACAAATCACTAAATTTTTATATTTTAACAATTTTTTATTATTTCACTCATGATGTGTCACGATTATTTACACTGAATTCTAGAAAAATCTTAGAAAAATTTATGGATATTTTTTATACTTAGTTTTTCATCATAATCACTTTTTTAACTTATGCAACACGATCGAAGTTTTTTGTAATGCACATCAATTTACAAATTATTGTTTGAGACTGTTATTTCTTATATGGACCGTCAGATGTCGTGTTCGCCACGCACCCAGCCGATAGGTGATCGATTGATTGAATAACCATCATAAAGACATGCAACTTTATCATCATTTATACTTAACGAAGTTCTTGAAATTGATCTTTTTTTATTGTTTACTTCCCTCGTTCACACCCATTATATCAATCAACACGTGCTGGAGAGAAATAATCTAATATTGTTCAACCTTAATAAACAAATTGTCCGAATGTGATTAATAATATACTCTCGTAATTGTTCTTTATGATTTATCGACAAACAATTGACGATTCAATAAATTGGAAACAATGACTTTCATTACCTCTCATTGACTTGCAATATTGCCAATTAATTAATTAGTGACGAATACAAATAGAGAAGTGCGTTGATGTAGGTCGATCATATTCCCATTACTTTATTGACGCGATGACGATACATATATATATATATAAACTAAGAATTATAATTGTTAATAACTACAAATATACTTTCCCGTTTTAAGATCTTGTTTATACAAATGGGTCAAAGAGAAATCGATTCAAAAACAGATTAAATGTTGAGATTGAAAATAATTATGTTTAATGGCGACTACTACATCACTCAGTAAGTCGTGTGACTGACACATAGATGACACTGCTATTATCAAATCCATATGACGCTTTCCAACTTTCAAAAGACTAAGTGGTAAATTTCATGACGTTTCGATTAGTCAATAAAAAGTGACAGTCGTTTAAGTGAAACTACTCTAGTTATTTTCAAAACAATTTCGTGTGTTAATTTAACATTGCTTTTTGATTTAAAAAAAATACTGTACAAGCTCAGCAATGGCTCTAGAAGTGTTATCCGGACTCTGCTCTATCGAAAAGAACCATTTGATACTGGTTTATTGAATTTAAACTTTGTCGTACACACACCGACGATGGTGAACGTTCTGGTCGTTCAATTGAGGTGATTACTCCAGAAAACGTCAAAAAAGTCCACAAATTGGTTATATCTAATTGTAAACTAAAATTGCTTGGGATAGATGAGTCCGTGAAGACATCAGGAGGCAGTGTGTTAACAATTATGCACGCACATTTGACCAGAAAGCTTCTTTGAAAGTAGATGCCGCGTCGATAAAAAACGTGTTGATGATTCGGAACCATGTTGACACGAATAAATTAGATTTTTTGCGTCGTTATGTGACAAAGTATGAAACATGGATCCATCATTTCACTACGGAATCAAAACGATCATCATCGAGTGGACTGCAGCCGGTTAACAACGTCTGAAGCGTCCAAAGACACAACAGACATAAGGAGGTTTTAAAAGAAAGAACACTTGGAATTCCCAAAAGAAGGTAACTTAGAACTCCGAACTCCCTGGGTCGGGTATCGGTGAAATTTAGATAATTTACAAAAATACGTTCTCCCATCGAAATCTTCTTTCATGAATTGGTATCATTTTATATGGATGTATTTTATTTTTCTTTGAAAACTTGATGTTCCTCTGTTGCTTCTCGATCAGAATTTTGTGGGTTTTCATATTATCCCCTACTACATTGGTAGCTACTTTTTTCGTCAATGGAACATCTTTTATAATATAGAATGAATGTTTAATTGAATAAAGTATGATTTATTTTAAAAATTAATTGCACATATCACAATTAGGACGAAAAAATACATTATCAATAAATCAAGACCATTCATTCACGAGAATATATACCTAGATAGGAGATATTAAGAATTAAGAAATATGTAAACACACCCGTCTGCAAAATCTCTCGTTCATAAGATTTCACTTATCGACTGTTACCTACAATTAAGCTTTCCATTATTGATTGCATACGTAACCCAGAATCAGAAATAATTCTACTGTATTTCTAAAAATAAGAACTAAAACGTAAATATTATGTCTAAAGGTGAATCATCTGATTTATTTCATTATATAAAAATAATCAATCAACTGCAACTACAAAACTAATAAATATTCCGTAAATTTAAATCAGTTTCTCTAAATTGAACTATAGAAACCGCATTTCCGTAAAATGTATTTATTTTAAGAACGCGTCTGTAACAACAGACCACTATTAATTTTCCCTGACATTGTATTGCTCTTTATTTCAGTAATATAATTAGAACATGATCTAATTTGTATAAAAGACTACAGATTTACTAACTTTTTTCAAAATCCTGATATAAGTAGCCAGATTATTTAATAAAATTATATATGGTTTCGTTTATTAGATCATGATGATTAGATCAGAATGTCCGGATAGTATCTCGTCCACCGTTGTTCGGAAACTAAAATAAGAATATCATAGGTTCGTTCCAACCTATCAAAAAAGCGTTCATGGTACGGTGACGATTCGGCGCAATAGACGGTTTTTCGATACTTGGTTGATAGAAAGTACTGTGCACAGCTGGAGATTGCACAGAAAATATCCTTTAAACGCTTCCAATAACCGTTCCAAACTAGCAGTTAGAACAAACCTCATGTTTAACTTCGTTTTGAACACTCAAATTTGACATGTCTCACGCATGACGTCACGCTGGAATCAGAATGTTCGTATTTACTGGGTTTTAGTGTGTTTTTGATATTATTTTGTGTTCAGTGGCTATTAGAGAGTTGACCTTTTTGTTATTATTTTCTTTTCAAATATTTTTATTATGAGATCATAATGCTGTCGGTAAAGACGAAAACGATAATTGAAACACCAAAGAAACAGGTATTGAATGCTTTGATTTCCAAAAGACTTGGCGAATCAGTGGAGAGGACCCTGTGGTCGAGAGGATAAAGTTAATTTAAAATATAACATTCATTGGGATCTTAGAAAATAAAATGGTTTCATGTGCAGGTCTGTTAGTTTTAATCAAATATCTCAATTAATTTTGCCTTTTCTTCCTTTCTTCTGATTTATCTTCTTTAGTTGATAAAAATTACGACACTTCGGTTGTTTCGTCGTTGATGTAAGTATTTTCTTCTGTTGGAGTTACAATATTTGACCACGATTGGCCTTGATACCTGGTAATCAAACCGAATCTATGTTTTTGCAACGACATAGTGAATTAAACACCTTTTTGTAATTGTGGAATGAAGGCCAAGTGCTGTATGGGTTGATTCTGCATAATGGGCTAGGATTAGTATTAACAAACTCGAGAGGTATATTTTATACTGCCCAAGATCCGTTTCACATAGGTACTACGTCATCAGCGCCGATTGTGTAGGAGAGCCGGTCTGTTTGACAAAATGCTATTAGCTAGAGTGACTTGTAGCTATTTTGACGACAAAGAGTTGATTTTCTGATAAAAATGGAGCGGGGGTTGTTTCGTGGTTCTTCAGACGACTTGCCTTTGCAAATGCCTCTTATGTTGCTGAAAATAACGATTTTAAGACTATTAAAATCCGCGGTATGTACCAGATGAACAGACAGATCGATAGAATGACATATTCATGGGGTAAAAACAAGAAGTTTTTATGTGCACGGAACCTCTTGATTTTGAGATACCAACTGTGAAAGTTTAAACAAATATATTACATTTAATTTGGAGCAAATACGATTTTATTGGACTTATGGTGTTCGAGTAAAAATTAATTAATTTAATTTAGTTAACGCTTGATAACTAACAAAAGGTATCAACTAACTTCCATAAGAAATGTCATTTTATTTTTCACTTAAAAGGAATACTTCAAAAGTCAAATTTGCACCATGTTTAACGTGAATTTTAAAAATTATTAGTTTTAAAAAACTTGTGGCACCTTTTTTTTTGATTAAATAATATTCCGGGTAGATCCCGTATGGACGACACGCCAATGCAAAAAAAATCAAATCACAAGTAACACCTTAAAACTACTACATTATTGTTACAATAATATGTATTGTAAATTTTAAGTTTGGAATATGCTATTGAAAAAATGAAAGTACCTATTTACTACAACAAAACCGATTACTTATACTTGATAAAATACTACGCGATAGGATGATAAAACAACGCGGCATGGATCCTGCTGTAGTTTGACGGGCGAAATTCGATCGGCGCCGGTGACGTAAGCAAACGATTGATGCGTTGCAAGAAGAAATAAGAGAAATATCCCACTTCTAAAAATTTATATCGGTGCTATTATGAATTCTAGAGACGTGTAGTAAATTTAGGTTACGGCGTGCCCAATCATTTAAAAATTTTAAACCCGACATCGTTTTTATACCCATTCATTAGATCCCTTCAGCAAAATAAAATAAATTTAACCCTTTTTTCTTTACTGCTTCGGTCCTGCGATTGTAAGACGATTGCGAGAGCTAATATCTAATATATTTTTTCAATTTAATAAAATTAAACGTTATTAATTGAATTATAACCTTGCAATTAAAAACCCAGTCCGCTCCTGTTCATCTAACAAAAAAATTTAAATTTAACACTTCATTAGTAATCTATAGATAAAATCAGCGCTCGTGATTCAATTAGGTATATTTGAAATTATGAAAAAAAAAACGTAATTATCTTATTCATACAAGTTGAAGGACACATTTGGTAATATGTAATAGATGTTAAATTATAATAATGACTCACGTTTTGTTTAAGTTATGGATAAAGTTCGAATTATGGATAATTTTATGTTAGGCAAGGGCCATTGGTTATTATAAATTGTCTCATATATAATGTTGGTTTCCAATTGTTTGTAATAATCATAGTTTTAACCTAACGATTAGCAAGTTCTTTGAGACTTTGGTAAAACAGGACTTAAGTGCAAGAAATTAACGCCTTGCATTTTTAGTCTTACTTCTGTACTGGGCACACTGTTTACACCAACAATTACAGTGTCTAACACGCGTTTAGATCACCAAGTTACCCTCTTCAGAGACTGAAGGTATACTGGGAAAATCACGTTTAAAAATGGCATGGAAACGTGTACATATTAAAGCGAGTTTAAGAATCGTTCTACTACCGGTGTTCTTAAGTATACAATAGGGTGTTTTTTTTCTGTGCCATCTTGAAATTTTGTTGCAAGTAGCCAAAAAAAATTTCATGAAAGTTTGGGCCCTTAATATTTGTTGTATAAGTTGTATAAACAAATTTTAGCAAAGAACAATCGAATCTAAAAAAAATGATACAGTTACCAGGAAAAGGAAAAAATGGGATAGTGGGCAAATGAAAATAACAAAAACGTGTTTTTCTTCTTGTTTTTTCGCATCAATAACTTTTTCATTATCATCGTCTAGTTCAAATTATGTAAGCAATTTGAAAAAGTTATGATCCTCCGTTTCATGTTAAACTGAAGTTTAAACTACCCCCAGACAGCTAGTAATGTTGAAACCGAAGTATTTAATCCCCTAATTTACCCTTGCTTGTAAAAGCGTGCTGTTATCTACATATAACAGTTTACTTTTACTTTACCCTAAATTCTTAATATTAGAATTGTTGTAAATCACTTACCTCCAAACAAATCACGTTTCCGTTCTTCTCCAACCAATTTCCGCTCAACAAGGCCGCAAAATATTGACATCTCGATGCCAAAATACACTTGTGCGCCTTCAATTTATGACCATCGACTTCTACAACAACATCGGGTCCGATTTCTTCCAGAAACATCCTGAGCAGATCCGTTCCTAATTTCCTGACACTTTTTTTTGGTTGTGAATATGAATTTTCCTTTTTCTTTGCGTTTTCAGAATCTGAATTATTATCGCTGTGTTCTGGTTCCAATGGGTGTGGCGCGCTCCTGTAGCCTACAGAATGTGACATCAGCAGAGGACTTTCCACCCATGAGCTCTCCGGGATGGATCTGTAAAGTGGACATCACTATCCTTATCGAATTTCAGTTATTCCGCTATTTTGAAAGAATGTTTCACTAATTTGAAATATGTTAGACCACAAATAATAATAAAAAAAGTTGATGTAGTTGAATATTGTTAACCTTTAAACATTTACAACTGATATTGCTGCTTTGTTTTATCGCCCAAATGATAAGCGTTGCATTAAAACATATCGAGAAAATGTTATTGACTTTTGAATAGAAGTTCGATAAACCAAGAAACCGTTTTGGATTAAAAACAAAATGAGAAAACCAAAAAAATACGAGGTATAATCATTTGATTATATAAAACAGAAAAAATATTTATCCTACAAAAACCTTTTCGAAATTTTTTAAATATTTGCCAAGTTTTTGAATGCCTTCTTCATAGAATATTGCCGTTTTTAACTATGAGGTAATATGTTTTTTTAGCTCGTCATCATCGTTGAAGAGTTGATCACCAAGGAAAAATTTTAGGTGTAAGAAAAGATTAAAGTTGATAGCAGCGTCCAAACTGTACGGAGGATGATCAAACATGTTCTAGCCAAATACTTTATTTGTCACGTTTGCAGGGTGAAATCGGTGAAAAAAAAAACAACACTTTCGATAATAATCCTCGGTACTTGTTCTGTATTGCGCAGCGCAATTTCTTGATTGTCTAGCAGTAAATGTGTCCATTGATTGTTTGGTCTCATAGTAAGAAATCAATGAAAAAAAGCCTTCTCTGTACCAAAAACCAGCTCACATAAGTTTTCGAAGTGTTAAGATTGGCTTAAACTTAACTTTCGATGTGTACTTCCATTCCATTAATCGATGTTTAGTTTTTGGGATATAGTGAGATACCCAATTTTTGATACCCAACGTAAGCAAAGTTTTCGAAATTTCATTAACAATTTCATGAATTAGTGATCAACAGTTTTGCGGATATTCCATAGCAAGAGCAGTAATTGCAAACTTTACGAACAGTTAATCTTAAGCTTTTCTTTAAATGCGGGAACCAGTTTATCAGTAAACAAACACGGGCGTTCCCATATGTTTGACCCATATTATCATAACTAATAGCATTTTGACTGTAAAATTACCGATAAATTTGACTTGGTTTATATTTCTTTGGATTCGGAAAACGAATAACAGAATAGATTTCACAAGCGTTGGTATTTTCAATTGAAGCTAAAAGGATAAAGAAGAGTTATGAAGAACACGTCATCAGCATCGATCCGAAAATGGCGAACATTTCTTCTGCTTTAATCAGAGTAACTGCCGCGCATGTTCTGATCTGCGAACGCAGCGCTGCTGAAATAGAAACGGAGCTTACAACTTGGATATACCTCGTATATTTAAATCATTATGTTATTATTGTTATATATAAAAATATTTGGATATGTCACAAATAGAAAACCCTATATGTACCATCAATTTACAATCAATACGAGGAATGTTTGTAATATTACACCGATTCCATAACATTGAAGAGGTTAAGAAACATGCGAGGAAGAAGCTGTCAGCCATTTCTATGATGAGTACAAAAAATAGTAAGAACAATAATGGGACAAATGTATTAGATGAAATAGATGGTATTTGGTTAGGTTTTGCAAAAGAATCAAATTTAATGTTTTTTTTTTAATAATTGCGGTTATTTTTGGATTTTCTTTCAAGTCGGGCACGACGGGAATATTAGAAGACTTATATGTTCAGTGGACCTTGGCCCCTCACTATCCTACTAAGAACTACGCGATATTTGTATTAGAAATATCGTTTCGACTGCCAAAATTTGAAAATATTGTTTTTTCAAATCTACGCTCATTTGTTTAGGTTAGAACATAAATCCTTAAAACGTAGTTTTAAAGGATAAAAAAATAAATACTTCTGTTTTAGATAGTAATTGAATCTTGATTTTTTTCTGCACACGTGAATCTTGACTGATTTCATAAACATATATGAAAGATATACAAAAGATTCATTCGTATATTCAATTCAACAAACATGCAAATTTTGTAATCGTATTCTGTATAATTTTAGGGAAATGATGATCCCAAAATTACAAAACACTTTTGTAAATAATTTAATTTCAATTTTATCCAAAACTGTAACATATTTTATAATAAATACTAAAAATATATTACATATTTTGTGTGTTACAATAATTTGATTAAGAGTTTCGTTTTCGTTAAAACAGTAAAAAATAAATTTTTGTTAGAATACGATGTAATCCTTACCTGCTCATCCTCGGTGTGAAATTTAAGTCCACTTTCGGTTTCTGACATTCCAAATCAGATAGTTTAACGAACTGTGGACAGGTCTGTAACAAAACAGCCATTCTTTTACCTCGATAAATAAAAATTAGACTAATTCATATCACATCACACAAGTTATGTTATTTTCGTTATTTTTTTGATAACGACATGAACCGCATCACTGTTATTTATGTTCGCTTCATGGAATTGTACTGGTGGTAAGTAATTTGCGCAGTACTGGTAGAAATTTCTTATCTAGACTGAAACGTTATGGTCTCGTGTTTCAATATAATACTACGTATAATTAGCACAATTGACGTATTTTTGTAGCGGCTAACGAATCGATTGAAACCAAGTTCTTCTCGTCACTACATATAACACAAAGTGATCAGCTGCGTCTGTCTGTCTTTACCGATAAAGTCTAAAACTACTGAATGGATTTTCATGCGGTTTTGACCACCAGATAGAATGATTCACGAGAGGGGTTTTGTTGTGCGGTCCATGAGTTCTGAGTCTAACTTATCAATGCGTATAGTTCTTCCAATATCAATTGCAGATTATAAAAACTCTTGCCGACAATTTTGTTTCATCTACCATAGGCGTAGATACCTCATATTATAAAAATTTGTATATCTTATGCAAGAAAGTATTCGTTAAAAGGCAATCGAATCATTATACGACGTTATTTAGACAGATGCACTTGGAACTTAAAAAAAATCATTATTATACCATATTAACTTGCTACAACTGAAAATTAGATTATAGAACGTAAATAGACGAATAAAATATACATGCCCGGGGGGAGGGAGTTTGGTTTAAACAAGGTAGTAGATATGAACTGAGCCCTTTTTATACACCACTCGTTTCTTTTCTGAAAAACGAAATTTAAAAGCGAAAACCATAAACGAAAATAAATTATTTGCAAATAAAACGAAAGAAAAAGAAAACATTTCAATTCCTTTATATCTTTATAAATAATAATGATAGTCAGAATCGTCTGAACTTGAGTCATCATTTTATTGAATTATGAAGGGTTGTAAACAGGGTGATACCACATACTTCTTCTTTGATAACATGTTTTTCCGAAGTTCTTGGCGTTCTGTTGCTAGAACTTTCTTCGCGACTTCTACAACCTCTTTACTCGGTTCTGGAGACTAATCACATTTTCGTAATTCTAATTTTACGTTAGCCCATATTACCCATAACCAAGGGTTAAATATGCAATAGGAAAAGTATGACCTTGTTCTTTGCACAGCTTGTCAATATAATAAATTTCCTCTACCTTCAATAACAGTAGGGAATTTTTTGTTTGTTGGGCCTCAACGATCGTTGACAGGAATATTTTCAGCTAAAATTTGAGCTTTGTTCCTACTACTATTTGGTATCTTAAGGAGTTGCCGCGATTGGCACTGACTGTCATATCTTCATGATAATCAGCTGCACAGTTTTCAATTTTTTACCAGATATCAATAAATTATTTCTTTGATTCCAGAGTGTACGATCATAATGCGTCTCCCTTTAGAACGGGGCCCATTCAAACAGCCATTTTTACTATTGCCAACCCAACCGAAATTTTCTACATCATAACTATCAAACCATGTTTCATCTAGACAAATTATGTGTCTATTAGAACTTCGGTAGTTTTTTATCTGACGCCAATAATCTTGTCGCGATCGAACGATCCTTGCCATCCGTTTATTCAGATTTTTGTGTTTAAAACTACAAGTTGATAAAACTTGACGCAATGTTTCTAAACTGGTATAATTGTATTCTGGATCTGCTACATTTATTTAAAAAAATTTATGAATTAAATTAATCTCACCACGCCACTGCTTATCGCAGACTTTTTTTTCTTGATAGAGCTTTTTTTATTAAGGAAATGTCATGACGAAATTTTTCTCCTTGTTCGTCATTCACAGTACCCAAATTCTCGAGGAAGAAATCCAGATAAGAGTGCAAGATATGTATTTTAAATTACATCCTAAAGCTTCCTACGAAAAGTTCAAGTCTTTATAATGTTCCGCTTCCATGGTTTCCAGACTACTTTTTCCAGATCATCTTTCCTTCAAAGGTTTTTAGTCTTCAGTAGATACCGGTATTTGTGCACCATTAAATATTTCCTCTTTGATTTTTGCCTCGCTGAATTTGAGAAATTTCTCTTTGAATAAAAGGCAAATGTCTAGATTCTTGTTTAGCCCACCTAATAGGAGTTTCATACACTTTACACAAGATATATGTGGATCCCAGGATTTATCTTTACACTACCCCTACACTAACACTCATAATTACATCTGTATAACGCGTGTTTCGATAACCAAGTTATCATCTTCAGAGACTGTAGGTTTCACTACACCAACACGCACAATTAGTATTGATGATTGTGTAATATAAATATCACGAACGGTTCCAGAAACTCCAACTTGATCATAATGTTGTGTTTAATTCTATCGAATAATTTTTCATCTCTCCGCCAATGAAATAACAGGTAAATAAATATGGATACAAACAATATTATCAGAAAATTTACGCAAGGCGTTTATTATTGGACCTGTATAACGAATATATCACGAATTGAAATCTGTTGTTTGAGCTCTTATCTAAAAAATCGAGTTTCTATTCCAACAATAACAACCCGACGAACTATTATTAAATCTACCCACGGGTACAAGAACACAGTATACATTCAAGGTTATGGACAGAGTCACACCCTCACCTAAAGTCTCAAGGACATCGACCTACATTTCATGAAAGGGTTCAACAAATTACGACGAAAGTGATGTAAATATAAATTTGAAAGTTTAAGATAATAAATAAAATTTTGATTATATGTTCGTTAATTTTATGTGTTGTCCAGTGTACATAAAGACAGTCTGACCTATATGATATCGTGTTAGGATAAACGATATGAAAATTTTAAGGTTATAGAACTTTGTCGTATCGTAAAATCGATTGTAAATTAAATTGATGATTTGATATTGATATTATGGAAACATCTATTTTTAATGATAATTACAATATGAGATGTACCTATATGTATTATAACATGCCCTCGGATAGATGAAACGACCATAAGTTGATATCAAAAATAGAGAAAGAAACATTAAAGTGGGATTGTACTATTACAATAAAGAGAAAGAGCTTCGGTTCATCACTCTCTATCTCTCGCTAATCGCTTTTGATTCCTTTGTCATTACCTTCACTCCAAGCTTCGAAGTCATGGCAATTCAATCAGAACAGAGTAGAGAGATAGAGAGTAGCATACCGTTGTTCTTTCTCTCTCTATCAGCAGGTCGGGCCAGCTTGAACAAACTATATCTCTGAAATCAACTCTACGAAAACCACTCTTTTATTAGATAAAATATTTTCGGTTCAAATTTTCAAATCCAGACGTTGCTTGCACTCATTTATAACATATATTGTGAGTTGCATATGCGATTGAGATATCTTGACGAGATGTTAAACTGTTAGTTTTAAGGTTAGATATTTTGACATTTCGCCATCAGTCCTGAGAGTTCGCCATTCTTCTACCAATGTCATGAAACTATTATTTTTGAGGTTAGATATTTTGACATTTCGCCATCAGTCCTGAGAGTTCGCCATTCTTCTACCAATGTCATGAAACTATTATTTTTGAGGTTAGATATTTTGACATTTCGTCATCAGTCCTGAGAGTTCGCCATTCTTCTACCAATGTCATGAAACTGTTAGTTTTGAGGTTAGATATTTTGACACTTCGCAATCAGTCCTGAGATTTCGCCATTCTTCTACCAATGTCATGAAACTGTTAGTTTTGAGGTTAGATATTTTGACACTTCGCAATCAGTCCTGAGAGTTCGCCATTCTTCTACCAATGTCATGAAACTATTATTTTTGAGGTTAGATATTTTGACATTTCGTCATCAATCCTGAGAGTTCGCCATTCTTCTACCAATGTCATGAAACTGTTAGTTTTGAGGTTAGATATTTTGACACTTCGCAATCAGTCCTCAGATTTCGCCATTCTTCTACCAATGTCATGAAACTGTTAGTTTTGAGATTAGATATTTTGACACTTCGCAATCAGTCCTGAGATTTCGCCATTCTTCTACCAATGTCATGAAACTGTTAGTTTTGAGGTTAGATATTTTGACACTTCGCAATCAGTCCTGAGATTTCGCCATTCTTCTACCAATGTCATGAAACTGTTAGTTTTGAGGTTAGATATTTTGACACTTCGCAATCAGTCCTGAGATTTCGCCATTCTTCTACCAATGTCATGAAACTATTAGTTTTGAGGTTAGATATTTTGACATTTCGTCATCAGTCCTGAGAGTTCGCCATTCTTCTACCAATGTCATGAAACTGTTAGTTTTGAGGTTAGATATTTTGACATTTCGTCATCAGTCCTGAGAGTTCGCCATCAGTCCTGAGAGTTCGCCATCCTTCTACCAATGTCTATTTTGAAAGTAATAGAAGATAACATTCATCAAGATTGTTTTAAATGAAAGGTGTTTAGGGACGACACGAGGTCAGTTGATCAGTCAGTCAGTCTTTATTCGATAGCAGAATTAGTTGATTCGAAACATGAAGGTGAAGAACAGAAGAAAATAGTTGAAGCAGTATATAATAGACAATGGTGTAAAGTTTAAAAAGTCTGGACTTTGTTGTATCGGTGTAAATAAAATACTATAACATGTTAAGGATGTTTTCAACCAATGATCAAATGAACAATCTCATGTCGATTTCAAAGAAGACCTTTGTTTTATATGGGCAAAGTAGAAATTTCAAGGAAACGAAGATTCTAGAATATAATATTTTAATGTTATAGTGGCAAGTAAACTAATAAATAAATTAGATGTTAAGTATTAGTGTGTAAGTGTTAGTGAATAATTAATGTACAAATAAATAATGTAATTAAGATAGATCGTGTCTATAAATTCTTTTTTTTTTCTAAATTATTATTAGTAGTCATATTGAATATTGATAAAAAGTCATTTAAACAGAGTTTAGAGTTATTTGTGTTCACTTTTCTCAATTTTCTAAGCCCCCTTACATTTTTGATACTTGGTGTGAAAAAACACCATTAAAAGAAATCAAAAAGACATTTTTTGTAGAAAATACCTTTAGTGTACTAACTAAAATATTTACTAACCTCGATACAACAAATAGAATCCATTCGATATGATAAACACAACACATCAAAAACAAAACAAAAATGCAACTGTTAACACGTCCGAAGCATGTATATCTTTATTAGGCCACTAAGTGCGATAATATACGCATTATTAATATCCTGACCATATTTAAAAAATTTTTATTGTACATTACATTCCTTACGATAACTAAATAGAATGTTGTAGAACGCAACAATAATTTTAATAAGTCTGAAGTGATGGTGGTACTGGCACTTTAATATGTATTAGTAGATAATGATGAAAAATCTTGGAATGAAATTAGAAAAAGCATTAGAATGAGTAAGAATTTATCTACAAATTTAGTAAGGAAGCTTCTGTATAATCGATAATTTTTTAAAACAAAACAAAATAGTAATAAGATGGAATCCGTTAGGAAAGGAAGACAATATAACAAAAATAATTTACTGACGATATGAGGTCCGAAAGTGGAAGGGTGAGTTTTTTTTGCCGCAAAACTACAAGTCGTATGGAAAAGATCTACAACTTTAGTATGTATTCACAATACAAAGTGAAATTTTTAGTTTTTTATTTTTAACTTAACAGTTATTTTTTGACGAAATTCGATTTTATTCTATTTTATAACTTGAGCACACTTTTTTAATTTAATATATTTATTTTTTCCCTCTTGTTAATTGAATATCAAAAAGCACCGAAAATTTTAACTTTCTTTAAGGAATCAAACGTCAACGTGATAATTACTCGGACTTCCTAGACAGTTGCGTTGAAAATTATCGAAAAATCAGAGATTGAACACCCACCATATAGCCCTCTCTGGATAAATATTCAAT
This sequence comes from Diorhabda sublineata, assembly GCF_026230105.1. Lineage (NCBI taxonomy): Eukaryota > Metazoa > Arthropoda > Insecta > Coleoptera > Chrysomelidae > Diorhabda > Diorhabda sublineata. The sequence continues at coordinate 22,520,668 of NC_079476.1, forward strand.
GACAGCTCAATACTCAATTTTTAAAAAATTTCCACGACTTGCATACCATTTACGGCACGAGTACGATTTCCGTGGTTCCTGGATTTGACTATGTCATTTTGTAAATTTATCCAAAATAAGTCGAAAATAGAGAATAAAATTTTTGATATCTCGCTTCGTTTTCGATATCTCGATAACTTGAAGTTGGAAAAATTTATTTTTATTTAATATTTATATATATCAACCTAACCTAACCTAACATTCTCGTGGTGCACTTCGAGTGTAAAAAGTTCAAAAATCTTGAATTTTTTACAGCCAAAATTGTCTAAAAAATTTTTCTTCGCTTGAGGATTATTTTATTATTATTTTTTTTTCTTATGGGGGGCTACGCCTTTTCCAAGATAATTATAAAATACTACAGTAGTCTGGCTTTTCGATTATAAAACAAACGAAAATAAATAACTTCATTCAGAACATACTTTTTGCTCGAAAGAGGATATTTTTACATTAAATTACTAATTAAATCTTCAAACTATCATTAAATATTTTTTTTATTTTATATATAATGAAAAACAACCGACAATTCCTTATGAAAAACATCAAATCATTTATGTATTTATTGTATGTTAACTTATATTCATCAAAAATGGTTCATTTTGTAATAAAAATCTGTTTTTTTCAACATAATTTTCAGTATCAGGGTAAATAATATGAAAATTAAATAAAAAATCTTCTGTTTATTGAATTACAAGATTCATATTGAATTTGAAGTGATAAAATATTCATTTCAAACGAGGTATTGACCGCCATCTGCTCAATAAAGCGAATTTTGAACTAACGTTAAGTATCGATATCTCGAAAACGAAGCGAGATCTTCATTTTCGATTTATTTTGGCCTCCCCCCATTATCAAACAAGAATTAACCGTCCGAAATGGCTGAAATTTTAGTAAGAATCTCCCCCCGCATGCGCAAATATATTTCCCAACTTACATTGATAAGTGTTACGCCGCTGGGCAAGGTTAGGTTAACTTATTGTTATCTCCCTTTAATAATATTTTAGGACAAACGGTTATATATATATATATATATATATATATATATATATATATATATATATATATATATATATATATAATATATATATATATATATATATATATATATATATATATATATATATATATATGCACACAATCGTCCATACTATAAAAGTCTCGGTCCGATGGTCTAGAAGTGCGAACCGTAAACGAAACTCAAAAAATTATTACAACAAAATAATTCCGAGTACAAATTTTTTTGAGGACAACTAGCCAAAAAAAGGCGAATGGGTTACTTGGTGAGTCACGTATACTCGTCACAGAAAATACTGTTACAGTTCGAAATTAGTTAGCGGTGTTTGAAGGAAACGAACTGAGAATTTTTAATTTTCATACAAAGGTTCCTTACTACGTTCTGCAAGAGAAAATAAAATCTTGGTAGCTCTTTTCTATTTGCTCTAATTGTCCTAGCAATCGCAGTTTTTTTGCTAAACGTAGGCGTGTAAAAAAGTTGTCCGTGGTTATATTTCTTCCACATCCTACAAAATGAGTTGAAGGTTCTTTACTTTTATCTTTACCCAAAGTCGTTCAATATATATTTGCCACGTACATCGGATACTAACCAAAATTTTATACCAAATTTTTTCGGTTTATTGGACACGTATTTGGCACATTGCTTTCTTTGGAAATAAAAAACTCACTACCCAAAAAGTTTCTATTTTCGGAAACTCTGCACCTCAAGCTACACCAACCAAGACAACCACTGTTGGATTTATTAGCAGGCTGAGTAGGCTTTAACCTAGGAAGGCAAATCTGCCATACAAAGGAGTTTCCATAGAGTGGTATTGGAAAAGAGAGTCCGTGGAAAAAAACAAAAACATTTTTTATTGACTAAGGAATTTATTATGTACGTATTGAATGAATCTACATCTTGCTTTCGTTGGAAACAATTGTTTATCAATAGTAATAAATGATCCTAGTTTATAACAAATTCAACTGTTGTCAATAAAGTTGTACTAAACTTGTTTGTAACCAACCTAACCATTTTCTGGAAGGCACTTTATAGTTTTGGCATTGAATCTTAGAAATAAACTATTAAAACAATGTATAAATCGTACTACCAGTCAAATGACCCGCCGTGGAAGGTAAGACAGACTACAAATTTTTCTCAGAAAATAAACAATAAAATAAATAAGTGGATATTGAAAAACGTATCAAACATATACGTGACGAAAAATCGTAGATTTTAACGGCGAATCATGTCCAGTTGAGTACAATAGAGGAAGATTCCTGTCATTTTAATGAAGAGACCAATGACTCATCCACATTTGAACAATTTATGAAGAAGCAGAAGAAATAGAAAGAAAGAAGAAGAAGCCAAAGAAGAATAACTGTTCAAGTAGACTTTAAAAGAGTATGAATCTGAGAAATATACAATGTGACTCTTAGAATCGCGATATCTCAGGAATGGTAACTCTAAGAAAAAAAATCATGCAGACCGTTTTTGTAGAGAATTTTGAGATGTACAATTTTGGTTCGAAATTTTTTTTGATAAAACCTCAAATTTTGACATTTGACACCGAATAACTTTTGTAGCACACATAGGATCGATGGTGATTTTTAAAACTTTATTTGTAATGATAAACACCAGCTCTCCACCTATATTTGGCTTTCAGGGAATTTTTGTTATTTTATCACACACAAAAAGTAATAAACACAATTAGAATAATTCTTTTCGGGTTTAAAGAAGAATTTTAAACATCAATTAATTGAGAATATACTATAAAATTGGCTGGCCCAAGTCAAAAAAATATACTAAACATCATTTATCGTATGACCGTTTAGATGACTTCACTAGAAGCCCTATGTTACGGTGCCAACAATATTCATTTTCTCTCTCGTACAAAACACTTTAGCTATACTACGCATGCTTGAGAATGCGCAGAATCGAGCTGAAACCTCGGAGGATAGAGAAATCGTTGTCTTCCTTAGTTCGAACAGCTTTCACTTATAAAAACTGTCCATATAGAAGTATTACATATATGACTAGAAGTGATGCTTGTTCCAATGAAACGGGTGCTCATTCCAATATCAATGATCGTATTTAAAATCTATTCCATTTCTATTTTGATCCTGTACCTATCTTTTTTATTCGTAAAGATGATGTGAAAACCGACATTACTTATAAGACACCCTCTGTTCATTGTTTTTAAAGATAGAAAAAGTGATTGTCACCTTCCAATTTATTACGATACATTAAATTACGATGATATAAAAAAAATCCAATCACCTGTCGCGTTTTAGAAAATGTTGACGCTGAGATTACTTACCACAATCAATTAATTCTTATGTGTATTTCCTACGAAATCGGTCGTTAACATCGTATTAGCAAGTTCATAGAACCTTGTTTTCGATCTAATAGCCACTCCCCTATAACTATTATAATAATGATAAATGACCAATTTTCAAATGTACTCCAATAAATCAAATCAAAACTACCTGATTATACGGGGGTTGGTCGCGAAATTTTAATTAAACATAATGGAAAATATCGAAAATCTGAAATTATTGATCAATATGAATGGAAAACTTCCGGAAGTAGGTTCCATCTTGCTGATTCTGAAAAGAAACTGTTCCTTTTTGTTTTATTTGAATTCCACATATTTTAAACAAGTCTGAATACGAATTCAGACAATTAAGAAATGAGTTTACTCCATCCATACATATATTTGAAACTACGAGCAATCATTAATTCTCTTACAGCTATATGTTCGTGGTGCTCGTCTCGAACAATGGATCGCGATCAAATTTTGTGCCAGTAAACGGCTCGGCTCAAACTTACAGTAAAGTACTGAAAGTGTTTGGTGATCATTCTGAGTCGCGGTAAAGTGTTTGGTTAGCATAAAATGTTGAAGAAAAGCCCTGAAAGCGTGGAAGACAGACAGATATTAACTCAATATTTCGTAATAAGAAAGCTATATGTGAAAATGATTCCGAAAAACCTCGTAGAAGACTGTTTAGAACATTGGACTTGCTTCGCTACAAGATACAGTTATAGGAGTCTTCAGGTCAGACATCTACGAAGTCGTTGCTCGGTAATGAAATTAGGCTACAGTAGATTCCATCTTTTCACGCGAAAGATTGAACTGAAGATGCTGCTAGAGTCGATCAGAGGACTGTTGTTGGTCGGCAGCCTAGTGTGAGCAAGGATGAGTCCAAAAAGTTAACGTTGTGTAGGTACAGTCACTTCAGGAAAAATATTTCTAAATAGGGGGTAGTATAACGAGGCTAAATACGACATTATTCTTCTTTACTTTGTAACTTGGTCTATATGGTTATGCAGTTTTTCTTTCGTTGGGAATTAAGGTTATTTATTTATTTCCATTTGATTTAAGCTTTCATGATAAACTTTGATAAACTTATTTTCCCAGTAAATGTATATTAATTATATATATAGTTTCACTCAAACGAGTTACATTAATCGATATTTGTGTAATTCAAAGTTTGTACTAATTATTATTACAAACCCGTATAGCTAGATATGAGTAAGTACATATAGATAGATCTTTTGTTTTTTTTTTTATAATATCATAGATGAATACAAATTAAATTCGAATTCCGATAAATATTTAAATAGTAAATTGACGTGTCGAGGATGCACAATTCCAGACCACCGACGCGCGACAATATTTATTTTTTTTGACGCAACTCCAAATTTCAGTTTCCTTCAAAGACTATTAAATTAAGAAGCCAGCAGCATCTTTTTGATTGATTTTACTTTATGTTCCCAAGCGTATTCAAGGCTGAGAGATAAAAGTGAAATTAAACAAGGTCTACCAAGTTAGTTTTACACGAAAGAACTAGCTCAAAGCTACTTATAGCAAGAGCTTGATTCAGCATCATTCATGAGTTCAAACATATACACTAACTTCGAAACAGTGGGATTATCAATCGATATTGTGACAAACGAAGATGTTTAAGCATACAACCAAAACTGACAGTGGCGTGAAACGTAATCATTAAGTCGTAAGTAAGACTGGAATAGAAGGACCGACCTTGAACTGATATCGTTGGACAGGATGCATAATCTGTTCTCAAATGAGCCTCGTAACATGCTATGGAAGAATTATACCATAAAGGGGGATTTCTAAACTCTCACGTTCGCACCTACGCTGACGCTTTAGTTGGCGTTACGTTCGACTTCTCGTTGACTAGGCGGTGGAACGCGGGCGTTATAGTTTATAAATTGACCTTTACTTAGAAAAAGGAATAGAGATTTAATGTTGCGATTCACATACAAACCCTTCATCTATGTAAACTTGATGATGAAGCCAAATATTAATTGGATTATTAAATGCATGGAAAAGTATTTAATTGAGTAGAAATATAAAAACGTGTAAATTAAAATCGACGAAGAAATCAAGATCAGGATTGAAATGGCTCGAAAGACATTTGTCAAGTAGTCCTCAATGTTTGTAAACAGAAATTTAAACCTCCAAGTCAGAATAGGTTTCATGGAATGTTATGTGTGGTCAGTACTACTGTACGGAGTGGAAACATGGACTTTGAAAGCTCAAATGATCAAAAAACTTAGGCATTTGAGATGTGTTTCTATAAACGCATCCTGAAGACACCCTGGATTGACAGAATCACCAACAACGAAGTACTATAGACGCATTAGTCGCAAAAGAAAGCTGTTGACAATTGTTAAGATAACATCGGACACATCTTACGCAACGACAGATACCTACAGAACATAATGCAGGGAAAGAAAGGCATCGCCAGGAAGAAGAAATCCTGGCTCCGTAACATAAAAGAATGGACAAATATCAGCGTCGAGGAATTGTTTCATGTTGCGAGGGACAGAGCCGCATTTAAAAACCTTCAATGAGATGATAAGAATAAGAAATTAAAATTAAAATACTTTTATTCCTTCCTTGACATGCAATTAGTTAATTTTATAGATTAATTTTAATTTACGAATCATGCGTTATTGAAAAAAGATCGAAATTCTGCCATGGTCGAATAGATCACGAACAAATATGGAGACTCGTTAAACAGTATTTTTTTCCATTACAACTATACAAATTATGTCATCACAAACTCACATGAATGCGTGGCCTTCGATAATAACTGCCAGTAATTTACTCAAATGGGAGCCCTTGCCATATTTTAATGGTAATTTGTATTTTTCACATCGAAAATGAGATTACGATCTAAAATGAATTTGAATAGAATATTTTAACTAATATTACGACGTCGTGTGTCAATATTTTAAAGTTTCAAATGTACACTTCACATAGATGAAGTGAACGCTTTCATTAGCTTTATCTGTATCAATAATGTACATTAATTTTATAAACTATCGAAATTTTTCATCATTATAAATTTTTTTTCGAAATTTCACCTTTTTTGATACAACTTTGATACCTTTTTTTTTATTAAAGTACAGTATATTTTCAAATACTGCTCCACCTTTTCTCTAGTTTCCGATTTTCAGAGAAAAGCGTTTGGGCGTTAGGGTCGAAGAGGTGTAAATACATATATACCATAAAAACAATATTCACAAAAATATATTAAAAAGTAAAATTAAACCAAGTCGCGCGTGCCGATTCTCTAGGAGCAGCGGAGCTCCGCTGAGATCAGCTCGCTTTGCTGTCCCGAGGAGTGTCCTAGCAGTTCGATCCAACGCTTTGCCTGTAAGTTAATTGCATGCTATTAGGACATTGAGAAGGTTATAAAAGAAAGGTGACACGGAATTCCCAAAACAGGTATTAGTCGAAGGATTGTTTTATTGGGGAAATTGTTCGGGGAAACAGTCGAAAGTGAAACTGTGTTATGTATTTTCCAATACTAGAGCACAAGCGAATACAAAGTTTAAGCTTCAGAAAAATCAGATGTTGCTTCTGGTAGGAACAGGCAAAAAAATGTAACAATACTATGAAGAAGACTAAGTCAAATATTTCACCGTTATTTTTTTTGTAATTATACATATTTAGAGTACTACATACTTTTAAAGATCTCTATCTACATCTAATCATCATTTTTTCTTTAGCCTCCGTTTTTATCTTGTACCTCCTTTCTCTTCTTCAATGCCCCTTTTTGCAGATATTCTTTCCGGCATCCTTTTAGTATTCACCAACTATCTCACTCTTTGAGTGCTTACGTACTATTACTGATGAGTATTTATTCAGATCGTACTGTTCCTGGTTCTTCCCCAAAGTCGTTCATTTGTTTTTATTCCATCAAAACCTTTCCTCGATACCTTCATTTCCCGTAAAACCAGTTTTGTTTCCTATACCATTATTAAAACCCACTATTCTTTTATTTATCTCAATCTGTTGATTGTTTTGTAAGTGTTGCTCGTTGGTACTCGAATTTACAATATTTTCTTATCTTATATGTTCTGCTCTTTCCGGCTTTATTTCATTTGTATCCCTATCTACCAACGATATTCTGTTTTACCGCCATTTACTTTGTTTTCTCTTTTTTGCAGCATCTTCTAGTTTATCAGATTTTCCTTTGTTCTGGTTATTGAAGCTAAATCTTCTGCACATGCAATTATCCGCTGTTTTGAACAATTTTTTTCTACACTAAATTAAATACAAAACATTGTCGATGTTGCGTCTTGAATCCTATATTTCTCTGATACAGTAGCTCGTTACTCTACTGTGTGAATTGTCTAATATCATTTTGACCAGCTTTACTTTGAAGGAGACTAATTCTATTATTTCACCTCGTAATTAGAATTCTAAAATATTATTTTCAATGTGTCAACAAGTCATGGAACAATCGTTGATAATACGCGGAGTGTAATAAAATATCAAAATTACTTTTTGTTTGATTACCATGACCGTCAAAAATAACAGTATGTTTTAGATAAACGTGACAAGACGAATAAATTAAATTTAGATGTTGAAAATTTTGTCGGCTATTGAAATTTATGCAAATCAATGTGAAAATGATTCATTCACAGTCATGCTCGGCGACTTAATGAAATTAGTACTTCTAACAAATCTTTTTAATTTATCACCGTATCGACATATCATTTGCCAACTACTATTAATAGTATTATATAGAGTGTTATTTTTTTATCTATCCAAATAAGATTAAGATTTTGTTAGAGATTAAGTAACAAAAATTAACTAATAAGCATCCGCATCTTCAGTGCCACAATTTTTTATAATCAACTTCACCGATCCTTATTCTTTAACATTTTCTCACTAATTCCAAAACGAGGGTTGTCTGAAAAGTTTACGACCTACCAAAGAAACAAAACATTTTTTTTTCATAATCATTTTTAGTTTAAACACTTAGTCCAGAGATGCATCAAGCTTTTGAACCCTTGAAGGTCGTCTAGCAATAATCCAAGTGGCGAGAATTGATCTTGTAGATCATTTAAGCAACTCCGTATTGAGGTTATGTCTAGGTTGACAATGACGGTGTTGCTGCGACTGAATCATCACTTGTATTGGTAGTAGCGGTAGAGGATGGTGGAGAGGTAACACAAAAATCAAAAACAATTAACTACATAAAGCTTATATATATACAAATACAAACAAAAAATATATACAAAACGTGAAACTAAACTTATGTCGAGATGCACGCGCGTACCTAACTTCTATTAGCATCGTTGAGTAGACAAAGACGTTCGAGATCGACTCACTTTGCTTCCCCGTGAAGTATTGCCTTTAACACTTAAATTCAAAACGTCACGTTTGGGTTCGTGTACGTAAGAAATAGGATATTATGGTAGGGGGATGTAGTTAAGTTGGTTTTTCCTTAAACGTGCCACCAGGTATGTACAAAAGGATTAAGTTAATAACATGCTGTCAAAAGTTTATTTTGTTTTTAGCGCGCTGATGCAGGCTCAGGGTAGTAAAGTTCTTTCGTTAAAAAAATATGTAAGTTGTTGGATGTTGAATAGATAGTTAGTCTCTCAATTTTTTAATAAATGTTTTACTGGAGCCGTTGTATGTATTGTATTACTAAAAGAATTCATTAGTAAATGTATCAAAATAAATGAACATTCGAGAGACTAGAGAATGCTCACAAAAAAGAAGAAACCTTTTGCGATTTATTTCTCATTCGCTATATTCACCAGATCTGGTTCCCTCTGATCACTTATTGTTCCCAAATTTAAAAAAACGAATTGGTGGCAAGCGATTTCAGAAAAATGGAGAGATGATGGCAGAGACAAACGTGAAGAATTCCTTTTTAGATGGTTTGAAAAAATTGTGAAATGTCAAATAATAAATGTACTTGTTCTATTATTGGGCATGAAAATACTTTGCAAGCCTTCAGAAAAGCGATCGAAATGTATGTTGTAACATACAACCACTTTCAAAATTCTAAAGAAATCAATGGACCTCTCCGTTCGAAAAGTTCGATAAAATCTAGGTGCCGATTCTAAAACGTCCTCTACCTACAACGCATATTAAAAGTAAAACTATAAGGAAATTTGTGATGAAACTATTCCTTATATTTGTTGTTATACTGTTGGCAAGTTGGAGTATAACAAAAACGTACTGCCTGATCCATAATCACGCAAGGCGACTCCTAGGGACTCTCGACACTCGAGTCTTCGAGAACGGAAGCGACAGGAGTGCTAAACATAGACACTCTCGTTTTATTCTATATTCACGCCGTCACGTCCTTTGAGCATGAAAAACAGACACAAACCAGAGCGACAGGGAGGCGAGGTGAGTGAAGGCGAGAGGAGGCAAACGCGCTGTCATGCCTCGTACAGTGTCGATTGGGCATAACAGGTCGAATGGCATACTAAAATGTTCAAAACTATGATATTCTGATTCTCAATGGCTATTTCGTAGCATTTACAATTACTTCTGGGTAAAATAAGATTTTGTAACCACTGTAATTTCGGAATGAATAATAAACAATGAGTAGAAATTATTAAAAATTATGAGAAGTATAAACAAAAAGATGATATAATGATGATCTAAGCTTAAAACATTCAGACTCACACCAATAAGTATCAAAGGTGAAGGTATTAGAATATTAATTTGAATGCAACGTACATATTATTATGTTCTACAGAGTGTACTACGTAAATTCCATAGAAAATGATGACAAAAAACAAATTCTAATGAATTTTTAATTCAGGTTAATTGTGAAAAAATTGAAATTATACGCCAAGGTAAAACAGTCAGTTTTATATTATTTTCTTAATCTTGTAAGTCTGTTAATCTATTGGTCAAGAGATGTTTCAGGAAAACTCAGGTCATGCCATGCATTTTTACTGAATTTTAGATGGACTTCGGAAAAATGAGACGTTGGGCCAGTTCAAGAAAAAGATTTTGTTCGTTTTGTAACGAGGGGGCTCGGGATCAAACTCTGCCCGCGCCACCACAAGTCTCTCGGCAGCCCTGTTCATTTCGATCCACAACTCAAATCCAGCCCTGCCTAAAATATCCCTCTGCCCACATAAATAATGTTTGCATCTCATTCGAAACCACTTCAAAGAACCTCTCTCTATCTCTAACTACTGTAATTTTTTTAAATAGTAATTTTTGAAACGAATGAAATATGGATTTTGAAATTTCCTAGAACCCGTAAAAATAGACGGATTAGTATATAATTATATCTAAACATCGGAACATTCCTAACAAAACTATTTGTAGCATCTTCGTTAAACATTCCTATCAGAGATAAAATTATCAGTAAATAGTTAATACAAATCTCATAATAATAAATAATGTTTAATTGTTATTTATGAACACGAGGGTTGTCTAAAAATTCAATAAATCATTTGTATTTTTCAACTTAGTCTATACACATAATCCAGCGACACTATAATCTTTTAACACTTTCCAAAGAATGCTGCAAATGAAACTTTGAGATTAGGAAACAGGAAAGAGTTGCTGGTGGCAGGATCTGGTGAATACGGTGGATGGTCAATCAATTCGAAGTGCAATTCATGATTTTTAGCCGAAGCAATCACCGAAGTGTAAGAAGGAGCGTTTTCCTGATGGTAAAGCAATTTCTTCTTCATCAAATGTGCAACTTCTCCTAAGCTAGTGTGCGTAATACTGATTTTCGTTTCTGGAGTGTAGTGGTGGATACAGGTTTGAACCAGAATTACAATGTAAAAAAATCCGACTTGTTTGGTTTCACTTCAATAAAAAGAAATATTCATTTGGTCCAAACTATTCGATAATAGCCTAGTACCATTTGGTGAACGATGATATCGGTATCTCAGTTTTTGGCCGTCAGGAATGTTCGTCGTCAGTCATCAAGTTACGACAAGGTTTGAAATCAGCAAAATCTTACAGTCGTAAATAACGTTTATTTATTTAAGATATTATAATTTACTGTCTTCAAGTAATCAAAATTAATAATGAAAAACTTTGAATATATTCTATTTGTAAGTGTCACTCAGTCAGAAAGTGCAATTAAGGAGATAAGATAAGATTAAAAATTCTATCAGTTAAAATATTTTTTCGAAAAGTATGAACAGAATGTTATAAAAAATAAATATATGGATTATATAAAGTCATGATTAGATCCATGAAATGAAAGTCATCGATGTTCTTTTATAAATCAAATAAATTATCGGTTAAGACAAACGAAAATAAAAACACGGTTTCAGCAATAATCAAACTAAAAAGTAAAAAATTATTTTTGGCACAAGATTAAAATTAATGTTGAAAAAATTAATGTCGCCATTTAAAAAAACCTTTGGAGCATTATATAATATTATAAACTAACTTTTTGTTGCCAATAGATCTGAGCCTGATTCTCATTTATATGTTTTAACAATAGGATAAAGCAAATCAAATAACTAATAAAAACAAAAAAAATTAAAATATGTGATAAACAAAATTCCTAAATGAATTCCAACATGAATCCGGCTCGAAGGACCAAATGTCGATTGTATTTGAAGGATCCTACTAATAAAATGAAAGGTATTTAGTTTATAATTTGTTTATTATTGTATCTTTCTAAAGATCGAACTAAAGATTGGTTACATACGACTACCCTGACTTAGTGAGATTCCCTCCTATATCTAAGGGTGGGAGATGCAATCTCTACTTGTTATATATCACAAGAATTTTGTACAAACTGAAATTTCTAATTTTTTATCATTACATGTAATTCATGAAGTAAGAATAATTGTATTAAAAGGTATAAGAGTTTTTTATTTATAATTTTTTATTTTATTTTATTTTTTTCATAAAAATACTAACTTTATTCATTATTATAATTGGTGGGTGATTAGATTTTGAATTAGGTAAATTCAAACTTTCATATCAGTTATTAAAATTAAAATGTTCAGCTTCTACATTATTTGTTAATTTTTTACCTTATTTATAGGAAAAGTATATTTAAAATTATTTGATCAGGGTTGATTGGAATATTATGGTGGTCAATAAACAGCAAAAATAGCAAAACATTTTAACATTCATACAATTATTTTCAATAAATCATTTCAACATTTATTTATTGTTATTAATTTTCTGATTGATATTCTATCATTAAATATTTACCTAAATAGCTTGTAAGGAATGTAATTTTGAAGAAATTAAGGAAGTCAAAGACTTTCAAGTATTTATGAGGAAAAATCTAATTTTATAATGAAAATGGAATTTTTTTGAACTATATAAATAGAAATAAAAACAAAATTTTTTGCTTAAGATTTTAAGTTATTTTATTGAGCTTATTCTTGAATTTATTTAATTGGAAAATTATCTCTTTTTTTATCATCATAATCAGTTATATGCCTCTTTTTGGTTTCAATTAAAAATAAGTATATTTTTGTAATCAAAGTTTCTTTATTTTTTCTTATTATAAAATTCAAGTGTCTTTAAATAACATTCTGTAAATATGACAAATGTACCACTCATTCAACATGCAAATATTTCACTAACATTTCCAAGAAATTAACAAATTAAAAACACCAACAAGTTTTTTCTCACTTACCTGTAAGCCATTAGTGATTCCTGTTTTTTTAACAACAAGTTTGCTACTGTCTGGCTTTCTATTTCCTTCTTCATTGTCGAAATCTGGCTCATTCTGAGTATCCAATCTGTTTTTATCATTTTCATGGATACTATCACATTCAAGGTGCTCCTCATCAACAGATTCTTTAGCAGAATCTCTATCAATGTCATCGCTAATTTTTTCAGGGGCATTTTCGCTACTACTAGATGATTTTGAGGAAACCGAAAGGTTTTTGATCAGTGAAGCACTTAGTACTTCAATACTAACCCCTTTACCATTTGATCTGATTTCTAGTTCTTCTGACTGCCGGCTAGTTCCAGCTACAGAATTAGAATCTCTATTTGAATTTATAGAACTGACACTGGAGGACAAACTACCACTGCTTTTACCCAGTAAATTGGACTTATTAGTAGGTTTAGGTTTTCGGAAAGAAATTAAAGAAGAGCTCAACTTGACCGGTTTCTCTTTTTTTGGACCTTCAAAATCTATAACCATAGAAAATATATTTTTCTTAACTGATGGATTAGGCAGAGATGATGGGCTTTCATTGACATCATTCAAATCAACATAAAAACCTAATGGAGATTTTCTTGCTGCTTCGTCGGAATCAAGTTGCACTATAGAATTGTATGGGGTACTAGTTTCAGGAAATTGGGGAGCATTCAAATTATTTGATGGAAAAGAAAAGTTCTCATCGTTTGGTATTTGAACCATAGAAAAATGGGGTACTGATGTTTGAAATAACAAAGCACCTTGCCTGCGTTCATCGTTTCTTCTTTGATCGACAATTTCGGACTCATCTGATAAACTGGCAGCATCAATAAAACAACCGCTGAGGAGTTGTTGATTATGGAGTTGTTTTTGTTCTTTAGTCCGACTTCGCCGGTCTTCATCGCTACCCAGACCTGAATCCATGTCACTTTTCACATACTTTTTATTCATCGGAGGTGGCACGTACACATTAATGACCCGTTAATATTATTACCTATATTTCGATTTAATTTTCAATAAATACATGAAAATTTTGTCCGTCGACACTTACACTATGATTTTAGATAACCCGAACGAAGAGTTCAATTCATCTTTAGAGGAATATTTGTTTTGTATATCATAAACATCAATCGCTCGATACCCACTACACGATTCAATCATTGATAAATAAATACAGCTACAAGACCAAACAATTAAAAACTGAACAGGTTTCCTGCCAAATAATAAAAACGGTTTCCATGCGACTGCGTCCCGAGTTTGAATAGTCAGTAATAAGGAGTGGGAATACTGAGCTACGTTGTCATGTTTTTTTTTAAATTTATACCTACCTGTATCATTTCCATTATTAAAATTACGTATTTAGGTTTCAATAATATTAACAAAATAGAAATGACTCCTATTTATCCCCAAATGTCCATTATCAGTTGTTAGAAGTGGTAGAAAGCCTACTGTCATTTTTTTTAATTCTACGTATTATACATATCCAAAAAAGTTTAATCACTGCATTGAACAGGTTATATATCTATATTTTTACAAATCTACTTGATTACCAGATGAAATTTGTTATTGGGCTATTTAATCTAAAATATTTGAATTTTTTTATTTGTGCTAAATATGAAATTTTATTGATACTTCCTACTTCAGTTTTAGATTAATCAATAACCATTGTTTTTGTTTCTTCGGTATATAGTGAGATTATTGCAAATCTACCACTAAGTTCATTTTGTTTATCACAAATTTAAAAAAAAATCATTATTATTTATTCACTAGCTTGAGATTTTCAATAAAACTAATGATATTAAAATTCGCTAAATATTTCTTCTTGAAGTATTGAAAATTTATAAGAAATTGTTAAAAAATCTTTCCAACTATATATAATGTTTAATAATATAAATATCTGTCTAGTGAATACATTTCAAATACACGACAAATCGTACAATTTGGCAACGTAACTTTTCATGTGGTTAGAATTTAATGATTTCTTGTTGATAGAGTGGAGAGGACCCGATGAATCGAGCGCATGCTTACGTATATGGCGCACTATACGGTTTCATACAGTATTAATTTAAAATTTAATTAAAGTATATACGTCAGGTTGTATACATAATTCAGAAATAACTTCTAATCAAGTAATCAACTGGATTTTTCAAGATTAGTCTCAACGATTATTCAAATAGATAACTCAAAATAAAACTGGCACAAACGTATTTTTTAATACATTAAAATATGTCTGTAGGTTATGTGTATATATAGTGCAAAAATTATTTCGTTTTTGATCATGTTAATTATTAATTCGTTGTTTAAATGATTGGGAATAAATAATTTAAGTAAATATTGTGAATATGACGTAAGATGTAAGAATTTGTCTAAATACAGCATTCGAAGATGATAATACACATTCTTTGGAAAAAGTTTCACGTAGAACACAACAGTTTCGTATAAGATTTAAAAGATCACGATTATTTGTGTATTTACTCTCTTATCACTTATTTATTTAAGATAAACAATAGGTTTAATAGAAATTGGAACATAATATTTTCCTACCATCAATAATTTTTTAGATGGGCTGAATTGCATGGTAAAAATGTTATTAAATTAATGATACATTAAATGTATTATTTGGTACCAGTTATAAGTGGGGAAAAAAGACAATAAATATAAAAAAAAATTTTATTTGTTATAAATAATTATGTACAAAAATCAGTCTTATTAAATGAATACCTCAATATTTACAAAAAACATAATATATACAATTTAACTAACTTCAATCAACCTCTTCAATAGTTGGACCACCCTGTCTTCCTCCAAATCCACCAGCTTGTTGACCACAGGTACCGGACATTCCACTTGAAAATTGGTTATTATTTTGATTTCCTTGGTATAATTTGGCCATTATAGGACTACATACTTTGGTTAATTCTTTTTGTTTTTCTTCATACTCTTCCTTATCAGCCAAAGTGTTGCTGTCTAACCATTTCAAGCAGCTGTCACATTCATTTTCAATAACTGATTTATCTTCAGATGATAGTTTATCTCCACAATCTTGGATAGCTTGTTTCAATTGGAAAATATAACCTTCTAATTGATTCCTAGCAGCGATTTTCTGTCTTTGGCGTTCATCTTCTTCCTTGTATTTTTCAGCCTCCGAAACCATTCTGTCAATATCTTTTTGCGAGAGACGTCCTTTATCATTCTTGATGGTAATATTGCGGGAGTTTCCAGAGCTTGTATCTTTTGCGGAAACATTTAATATACCGTTTGCATCTAAATCGAAAGTGACTTCAATTTTTGGAACTCCACGTGGCGCAGGAGGAATGCCAGTCAAATCAAAGGTTCCTAACATGTTATTGTCTTTCGTCATGGCCCTTTCACCTTCAAATACTTGAATTGTGACTGCTGGTTGGTTATCTGCGTAGGTAGTAAATGTCTGTGTTTGTTTGCATGGAATTCTTGCATTTCTTTCGATGATCTTCGTCATAACTCCCCCTGCTGTTTCTATACCAAGAGATAGTGGAGTTACATCAACCAATAAGACATCTTGAATTTTGGAATCAGATTCACCACTCAAAACTGCTGCTTGGACAGCTGCTCCATATGCTACAGCTTCATCTGGATTGATGGATAAATTCAAAGATTTTCCGTTGAAATAGTTTTGAAGCAGTTGTTGAATTTTTGGAATTCTTGTAGAGCCTCCAACCAATACTATATCATGGATTTGTCCTTTATCCATTTTAGCATCGTTTAAAGCCTTCTCAACTGGTTGAAGCGTTCCTCTGAATAAATCAGAACACAATTCTTCAAATCTTGCCCGGCTTATTTTTGTATAGAAATCAATACCTTCGAAAAGTGCATCAATTTCAATAGTTGCTTCAGAACTAGATGATAAGGTACGTTTAGCTCTTTCTGCGGCAGTTCTTAGTCTTCGAAGTGCTCTTGGATTACTTTTTAGATCTTTTCTAAATTTCCTTTTAAATTCTTCAGCAAAGTGATTCACTAATCTGTTATCAAAATCTTCTCCTCCTAGATGGGTATCACCTGCTGTTGCTCTTACTTCAAATAAGGAACCTTCATCTATTGTTAGGATGGATACATCAAAAGTGCCTCCACCCAAATCGAATATAAGGACATTCCTCTCACCTTTCAAATTTTTGTCTAGTCCATATGCTAATGCTGCTGCTGTGGGTTCATTTATAATTCGTAAAACGTTTAATCCGGCTATAGCACCTGCATCTTTTGTTGCCTGTCTTTGAGAATCGTTGAAATAAGCTGGTACGGTGATAACAGCATCTCTGACTGAAGTTCCCAAATAAGCTTCTGCAGTTTCTTTCATTTTTGTGAGCACCATCGAACTAATTTCTTCGGGAGCAAAAGTTTTTCGTTCTCCCTTGTACTCTACTTGAATTTTAGGCTTACCACAATCGTTAACAACTTTGAACGGCCAGTGTTGAATATCTTGTTTAATTTTAGGATCATCGTATTTTCTTCCGATAAGACGTTTTGCATCAAAGACGGTGTTACTGGGATTCATTGCGACTTGATTTTTCGCCGCATCCCCCAAGAGACGTTCTGTATCTGTGAAAGCCACATAACTTGGGGTTGTTCGATTTCCTTGGTCGTTAGCAATTATTTCAACTTTTCCGTGTTGCCACACACCAACACATGAGTATGTGGTACCCAAATCAATACCAATTGCTGGAGCTTTAACCATTTTCTATATTTCAATTCTATATACTTTTTTCAAAGTTTCGCACAATAAACCGCTGTGTTACTCTCTTATTAACTATTCGTTTAATTCAAATATACTGAACTGCCGCCAAATGTGATCGCTTTTATATAAACAGCAAAATCGACGCGAATTTTCTCGAATACTTTCGAAGTTTGTCGAACCATATATAAAGTGAAGTGAGATATTTCTAGAAACGTCTGGAATGGAGGAATACCAATTGCACACATCAATATTCGTATTAATATTTGACGGTAGAATTTCGAATATTATTTTTAAATATATAACTAGGCTAGTGAATCATTAAGCTCAACAATAATTCATAGTCTACAGTAACTTTTAAGTTTACGACCAATAATAGATTGAAAATTCTTTATTGAAATTATCATCTTCTGTCTAATTATACTGAAACACACTACCATTACACTTACATTCACAATTACACTGTCTGACGCGCATTTCGATAAGCAAGTTTTCATCTTCAGAAACTGAAGGAACATAGTTTACCTTCAGTAATTGTGAGTGCTTCTGTAGTGGTAGAGTAAATGGAAATAGGTAAATAGTATCTTAAATAAGAGGGAAACCCGTGGTATAGTGCACAGCTGGTGTCACGGTTTTTAGATGGAATGTTCCTTCGATGATATTAATTCGTGTTTGCTCATTATTGCTACATTGGTTATCTTATAAAAGTTGGGTGAAAGAAGTTTTGTATTTTACTATGGCATGATCTATCTATGGTACTAAGCTATAATTCCAGAGGCACCTGCTTGGAAGTCAAAGAAGTCCACTGGTTGTATCTGCATAACACGACAAGAGCTACGTATATTTACTTTCAGTAAACAAAGTACAAGTGAAATTGGAGAAAAAAATTCCATTTTCCGTAAACTGTTTTCTATGCAGCTGTGCACTGCGTCTACTTCTTGTATGCAAAAATAACCGGGGACAGAAAATTTCATTGTAACTTTAACCACATTTTTGTATGATGGTATGATCTGAGCAACTGCGTAACTGAAAAAACTGTTTCTATTCTATCACTTCAAACCACTAACTTTGTTATTTTAAGATGATCAGTGAAGACTTTATTTCGAATTTAATAAAATTAACTTGCAATGTCATTTCCAGCTCTTCCTTGTAAAGTGTTTGGCCATACTGCGCAATATACTTTTTCCCTATTTTTAAATGAGCCGTCATATTATAAATGTTTAGTTTACTTTTATAGGAGAAGTTTTTAATATCAGCTTTTGTACACGAGGATCAAAAAACAAAACAGCTGTTTCTCCTTCTCTATCGTTTTTTCGTTCATTCCTCATGCTCTCTTTTTCGGTTATGTGGAATTCATATTCTTTTCCTTCATCTTCAGAAATTGTACCTTTTTTTTCTTTAATTTTAATTTAATTCTCCAATTTCTTCCTGACATCAACACATGAAACGTTTTGACATAACCTTAAAGTTGAACTACCTGAGAGAATATCACATAGTTATTTTTTATAACATACACCAAAACAATTTCGTTAAAACTCTATCTTGAGAACTTGAGAGTTGTTGTATGTGAAAGTAGCAGAAGAAAGCTTATGAAACGTAGAACCTTGTTACATTGATAACTGAATTTTTCATAAAATGTAACATACAACCATGTAATTTTGGGGCGAAGATATACCGCTATGTTGAATGCTTCCTATATAAATTGTATGCAATTTTGCTTGTTAAATACGTTTATACGTGAAGTTAAAAAGTTTTTGAGGGAATTAATATCAGCAAAATGGTAAAAAACTATATAAAATGATAAACTACTTATTTTATATTATATTTGTGTAATTGGTATACACCGTTCTCCATTCTAGAACCATGTTTACCAGCTGTCGTTCATATTTATTGTTCGAGAACTTTCGAAGACACATCGCGAAAATTCGGGTCGATTTTGCGTTTTATATAAAAGCGACTGGAGTCGACGGTTATTCAGTATATTCGAATAAAGCGAAAAGTAAAAATAAAAGTTACAGTGAATCAAGTACATTATTATCACAAAGTTTGAAAGTATAAATAAATTCAGTGAAGTAAAAGTATTTGGAAGTGAATTAAAATAAAAAAAAAATGGTTAAAGCTCCAGCAATTGGTATTGATTTGGGTACCACTTACTCATGTGTTGGTGTGTGGCAACACGGAAAAGTTGAAATAATTGCTAACGACCAAGGAAATCGAACAACCCCAAGTTATGTGGCTTTCACAGATACAGAACGTCTCTTGGGGGATGCGGCGAAAAATCAAGTCGCAATGAATCCCAGTAATACCGTCTTTGATGCAAAACGTCTTATCGGAAGAAAATACGATGATCCGAAAATTAAACAAGACATTCAACACTGGCCATTCAAAGTTGTTAACGATTGTGGTAAGCCTAAAATTCAAGTAGAGTACAAGGGAGAGCGAAAAACTTTTGCTCCCGAAGAAATTAGTTCGATGGTGCTTACAAAAATGAAAGAAACTGCAGAAGCTTATTTGGGAACTTCAGTCAGAGATGCTGTTATCACCGTACCAGCTTATTTCAACGATTCTCAAAGACAGGCAACAAAAGATGCAGGTGCTATAGCCGGATTAAACGTTTTACGAATTATAAATGAACCCACAGCAGCAGCATTAGCATATGGACTAGACAAAAATTTGAAAGGTGAGAGGAATGTCCTTATATTCGATTTGGGTGGAGGCACTTTTGATGTATCCATCCTAACAATAGATGAAGGTTCCTTATTTGAAGTAAGAGCAACAGCAGGTGATACCCATCTAGGAGGAGAAGATTTTGATAACAGATTAGTGAATCACTTTGCTGAAGAATTTAAAAGGAAATTTAGAAAAGATCTAAAAAGTAATCCAAGAGCACTTCGAAGACTAAGAACTGCCGCAGAAAGAGCTAAACGTACCTTATCATCTAGTTCTGAAGCAACTATTGAAATTGATGCACTTTTCGAAGGTATTGATTTCTATACAAAAATAAGCCGGGCAAGATTTGAAGAATTGTGCTCTGATTTATTCAGAGGAACGCTTCAACCAGTTGAGAAGGCTTTAAACGATGCTAAAATGGATAAAGGACAAATCCATGATATAGTATTGGTTGGAGGCTCTACAAGAATTCCAAAAATTCAACAACTGCTTCAAAACTATTTCAACGGAAAATCTTTGAATTTATCCATCAATCCAGATGAAGCTGTAGCATATGGAGCAGCTGTCCAAGCAGCAGTTTTGAGTGGTGAATCTGATTCCAAAATTCAAGATGTCTTATTGGTTGATGTAACTCCACTATCTCTTGGTATAGAAACAGCAGGGGGAGTTATGACGAAGATCATCGAAAGAAATGCAAGAATTCCATGCAAACAAACACAGACATTTACTACCTACGCAGATAACCAACCAGCAGTCACAATTCAAGTATTTGAAGGTGAAAGGGTCATGACGAAAGACAATAACATGTTAGGAACGTTTGATTTGACTGGCATTCCTCCTGCGCCACGTGGAGTTCCAAAAATTGAAGTCACTTTCGATTTAGATGCAAACGGTATATTAAATGTTTCCGCAAAAGATACAAGCTCTGGAAACTCCCGCAATATTACCATCAAGAATGATAAAGGACGTCTCTCGCAAAAAGATATTGACAGAATGGTTTCGGAGGCTGAAAAATACAAGGAAGAAGATGAACGCCAAAGACAGAAAATCGCTGCTAGGAATCAATTAGAAGGTTATATTTTCCAATTGAAACAAGCTATCCAAGATTGTGGAGATAAACTATCATCTGAAGATAAATCAGTTATTGAAAATGAATGTGACAGCTGCTTGAAATGGTTAGACAGCAACACTTTGGCTGATAAGGAAGAGTATGAAGAGAAACAAAAAGAATTAACCAAAGTATGTAGTCCTATAATGGCCAAATTATACCAAGGAAATCAAAATAATAACCAATTTTCAAGTGGAATGTCCGGTAGCTGTGGTCAACAAGCTGGTGGATTTGGAGGAAGACAGGGTGGTCCGACCATTGAAGAAGTTGATTAGAGCTATTAAATTGTATTTATTATGTTTTCGATAAAGACTGATTTTTGTAAATATTATTTTGTTGTATCTGTTTTTTGTTAAGACTGATTTTTGTATATATTATTTTGTTGTATATATTAAACAATAAATTAGTTTTTAAATTATTTTTTTTCTTTTACCTTCAACCCAAAAAATCATAAATTACTACTACTACTAACTTTATGAAATTTATCTTAACAATTGATCATTTTGATTATAAATAATTATTATATTTAAAAGTTTAGCTTCAAATTGGTAATAAAAAGTTCTCTAGGTCAATGGCATATTAAAAAATTATTCTCTTTTTTAATAAGAAAGTTCACCAGAGAAAATAATCGTAAACATTTAGAGAAAAAAATCCAAAATAGAAATTGTATACTTACTACATTTAATCGTTTTGTATTAAATTCTAGATCTTCCACTAAAGAGTTCAACTATTATGATACAGAAGGGTCAAAAATGTGTGGAAGTAACTATTCAATTATATATTCAAATGTTTCAAAACAACTACAAGTTTGATATTATTAGTCTATACAAATTAAAATAAAGCTATTTACTCATTGATTTAATGAAAGGCTTTCATTTTCTGTAAGAAGTATACGTTTTCCAAGAGCACTATTTTATTTATTTTCTTCACTTTTTTGGGCGGTTCAAATTATTTAATAATATTTTTTTGGTAGTTGAAATAAAAACCGAGCTAACAATGTGCGATTTTTCAATAAACTCAATTATTATTCTGCCAGGATCTTTCCGCTAACAAGATTCTAGTCAAATTTAAATTTGTGAAGATTGCATTATTTACTGTATTTTTTTCTCAGTTGAGTGATTTAATTGTCATCGTTACGGTTTCTATTTAAATTTACTGCTGTCCAAATAACGAAGAACTAATTAAAAACTTGTTTTTAAATTTTTTTAGCATTAATAAACTGATGGATATATCATCACACGACATTTTATAAAAATTATAGTTTGAATCAAATTCATTTCAAACTTTTGAAATTGTTATGACCTTATTACCTATCATACCTTTCTAATCAATAGTGTACTTTTTAAAAACAGAGGTTCAATTGTAGCAAGTTTTAATATTTTAGTCAAAAAATTGAGGAAAAATGAATCATTTCTTGCTATTATATTTATTAACTCGTATAACAGATTCGAAATATTATTGTTAAAATTGTTTTTGCCCAAGCAGCACAGTGTCGTTACTATGACGTCAATTATAGGCCATTGGCGACCAATGGGGACGTCTAAAAAGACGTCTAAAATGACGTGATTATGACGGGTTAATGTCACATCCTACAGACGTCAACTAATGACGTACCTAGTCCGGCTGGTGAGACGTCAAAATGACGTACTTACTTTTGACAAATGACGTATAAGTAGGATCAAAAATTTAAAAAAATGCGTTCAAATTAATACCAGTTTATTACAAAATCTTAAAAAACTACATACTATTACACTTATAGAACATAAAAGTTGAAATAAGGAATTACTAATGATGCAATAATGAAAATGACAACCATTCCTGCTTGAAAGGAAAAACAATACATTTCGAAAAAACTTTGTGGCAGTGCAATAACTCGATATACTCTGATAAATTTTGGATGCGATAAACATAGAATTCTTTTGAGTCGACAGGGTATTTGTAAAATGAACGGTAATCCTGAAACCTCCTACCTAATATAAAAACTGCTCTATTATTATCCACTACTATATTTTCTATTTTGAAAACCAGTCCTTCTAAGGTAAGACAAAAACAATTTGCTTCTGAATATGATGCAATAGAAAAAATAAAATCTTTATAATGAAGCTTTTTATACTGCTTGCAAGAGAAATTTGGCGTTGGTCCTAAGAAATGGGACAATTCACATTTACAGAAGTGTTCATCATCAGGTGAAGTAGAGTCATGTTTTTCGTACACTGTCATTTCAATTTCTTTTAAGCGTCTATTAATCTGTTGTAACGGTTTATTCGGAGACTGAACTAACGATTTTAAATGGTGGAGATAATTTTCAAATGGAAATGCTGACGAATTGTCTAGTGGCCCGAAATTTTCAACGTCATCTGCCAAATGTAATAAGGAATGTACATTGTAAACTAAGAACTCTAATCCGTAGATCTTTTCGCTGTGCGTTACGAATAAATGCAAAAGTTGGCGCGCAAATGGAACTCCGAATTTTTCAATATGGCGTTTAGAAATAAGTATCATAATTGAACAATGAAATAGCAAAAAATGCTCATATATTGCCAAATCGACATTCCCATACAAAGCAACTGGCCCAATATACAGTAAAAATGTTCGAAATTCCGTTGCTTTCCAATCTGCCAACTGAGACAAACTGCGCCCTTTCCGATTGAATTCTACTGGAATACATTTACTGAGAAAAACAATTTTTTCAGATACATTTTGAAATGCAGTAGAGCTCATTTTGGCTCGGCTTGCGCGTCCTGTCCAAATACGCAAAAGTTTTTTCATTACACCTAGACAAACTAGGTGCATATAGTCTAAAGAAAAGACATAGATCAAATCTATATGAAGAGCTATTAGAGGAGATTCTCCGAAAAGATTCGTTGTCTCTCTTGTTAAAAGGTAAATTTTTGAAAATGACATGTCCCAGGTGTTCTCCAGAGTTGTCGCACCTTTCACAGGAACTATACCCTGAATGGGTCTTCACACATTTCAGATATGCGCGCGCAGGAGCATCGCAAACAAAGCTGTGAACTTTTACTTCATGGATATTATTATTAATTTCAATGCCCGTGGTAAGTAAGTTCGATAACTCAATTAAAAAATCTTCTAAAAACGCTGACAATAAATTTGGTTTGCCACTTCCTAAAAAAGAACCAACAACAAACGGCTCACTCTTAAAATTTTTTACAAGTGCTAAAATGGACCAGAGATCATGTTTCTGACCATTTCTATAAATGGGCAGTCCATCTACATTAAATGAAATGTTGATAATGCTGTACTGAGAAATATTAGGCACTGACAATAACTTTAATTTTAAAGCGTTAACAAGTCCAAAATGACAATATTCGCCATTTAACAACGATTTTGTTTTCGTTTCTCTGGGCGTTTTCAGCAGCGTTCGACTGTCTAACGGTAACTCATTATGGTATGGATGCAAGAGATGAGTAACTACTGTACGTCGAACGTACCTTGAAGCTGCCCAGTTTGACAATTTCGAATGCAAATCGCTAGGCGGCGGTTCATTAGAAAATAAATCGTTAGGGGGCACGTTACTGGAATAGGAAGTCAAATGGTTGTATAACGTCGCATCATTGAAGAGCAAATTTTCATTAGGCGAGTTTACATTAAAATCTAAATCTCTTGAGGAACAGGTGTCATTTTCACTTTCACACATTGAATCAGCAAAAAAAACGGAATTTGATGATTCATTGGAATCATTATTAACTATTAAAGATGTATTATAACAATTCTGACTCACAGGTGCTAAATTTGCTTCTGCCACCCTTCTGTAGAGTTGTCTTTGACTAACAACACTTTTTTTCTTACGGGTTGCCATGCTGCTGCTTTTTCAATTTCTCTGGTGCATGTTTCAACCACACCTTGATGGTATCTTCTATTTCTTTCTGACTGACTAGAGGGGAGCTTTTTCTTACAGCACCTAAAAATGTTGTTTCAGATTAATAATAAGTATGCACCTACAAGTGAAAACACTTACCAATAATCACATCCTTTACGTTTAAGTTTTTAAAAGCCTTTTTCTCACCTCGTTTGCCACAAAAATTCCAATTAGTTGCAAGAGAATAAGTGAACAAAAAATTTAAAATGCGGTTTGTATGTCCAGTAAAATCTCTCCCTCCAAAAGTCGATAGATATGCCGACTGGAATCACATAATTTAAATTGTAAAATACATATTAAGTGGTACAGAACACCCACCAAAGCCAGGCAATTATTTTTTTCACTCAGGTATGTTACCAATTTGGTAATATCCTCTTGAGAATTCAAAGGAAACTGTACGCCTATATCATCTGGTAAATCTGTATTACTGGCGTGATTGCCACTGCGATCTTGTTTTCGGATCCACTGCAAAATTTGATTGTTCTGTTCTCTAATGGTCTTCAATAAAGTGATTACATCATCTTGAGTGTTTGCTGGCATTGACAAAATATACCTTAGTACCAAAACAGTTTTTACATTATTTGTTGGTTTTTACCTCCATTACTTTCCACTACAGCTCTGATGTTGCTCTGTACATCAGTTGCTTTACTAGTTGACGGATTATATGGTGACGAGTTCGAAACAGCAGCCTGGCAAAATGACTGATTTGACGCAGAACCTGTAAAATAGAGAATTAACAAATTCTCCTAATAAATAATAACTCACAGTTTAAAGTATACATTTTAAACAATTCATGCAAATGGACAATTATATTTTTTACCTCTAATAATTTGTCCTGAAGATTTAGTCAATTGAGTATCTTTTGCTGAATGTTGAGGTGGCAAATAATAAAGTTGATTTGTAGAATCACTATCCTCAAACGACCTTTGCGATTGTCCAGCTGAAGCTAATGGAAAAGTTTGAATTGGGCCAGAATAATCTAAAACAGTAGACAGTTAATAATTTATATGTGCCAGATATCTTTAAGTATAAATCTCATTACCAGATAATGTTTGTAATAGACTTCCGTATTATTGGTTTTGGTCTAGGTAGGGGTTTCTTGTTTTTTGGAAAATCATCTTCTGATGATGACAGCACTTCTTCCTGCTCATCATCAGTGGAAAATTTCTTTGGACGTATTTTCCTTCGAGGTGAAATAATTGCTGATTCCTCAGCATCTGTAGTTAAATCTGAGGTAATTTCAGCCTTTTTAATTTTTTTCTCCGCAATCTTATAGTCGTCTAAAAACAAGTAATAAATACGAGTTTTTTGAAAAAAATCACAGATATTTAATAGAAAGTGATAAAGCAGTTTAGGTTTAGGCAGCAAAACTAACCAGTCTGGAAAAAAATTCGCTTAATTTGGTGAAGTTTCCAGCTGTTATCCTGGGGAGGCTCTTGTCCAGATTTTAATAATTTTATAAAATTCCGGTTGTCTGTTTTGGCGGCCAAAAGACTTCTCGTTTAAGCGGTGTTAACCAGGCAGAGTGAACAAGAGAAATTCCACCATTGTTCTGGAATTCAACGCCAACGTAACAATTCATCTAAATAATAAAGACAGTTCCCAACACCAAAATTGTAATAAAATAATGCAGATTTATACTCACTTTGAAAAATTTGTTGCCACGGCCGAAATTAACAAGAATCACCCAGGAAATGCTAGAGTTACTTTTTGCTGCCGTCCGCCATTACGCGCACACGCGTTCACACCAGCAGTCCAGCACGCATGCGCCTGCACGTCTCGTATCGTATCGTGGCATTTCGATTAAAAACGCGCCAAAATTAAATCTTGGTCGACAGCCTCGACAGGATTCGATGCTAAAAATAATTGTTTCCTACTAATAAAATAGTTAAATAATTGTTAATTACAACATTCTCACTTCATCTTTAAATTCAAATTGCATTTCCACTTAAAACGTCAGTTTAGTATTTTCATTGCTAATTAATGAATTTATATTTATATCCAAATTTTAGGTAAACAACAATTTAAAATGTACAATTTTTTATAAAGCACGTATAGGGCTTAGTTTTTGTAATAAACTTTCGTTCTAATTTTTTTTATAGTTGATTAAAAAGCACTTAAAACGACCGAAAACAAACGTACGAAAGACGTCTCTAGACGACGTCAAAATGACATCTGAAATGTCACCTCATATGGACGTCGCTTATTGGTCTACGACGTCGCCGACTAATAAAGTCCAATAATTGACGTCTTTATAACGACACTGTGCTGCTTGGGTGCCGAGTTATCGATAACTAAAGTTAACACCAATAAGCTATTTTTATGTTAAAATTCAGAAAAGGTTATTGTTTTCAATGTATTAATTTTGAAAAAGCGTATACCTAAGTATATATATCTTAATTGGAAGTGATTCATTTTTCTCTAAGTATTAAAACCTGTCAAAAATGAACCTCTGTTTTTAAATAACTAACCAATTTTCCACAAAAATTGCAAGTAAGAGTTAAACAAAACACTATTGATTAGACAGTTCTAATAATATGTAATCAGGTGATAATGATTTCAAAAATTTGGAATGAGTTTGATTAAAACGATAAATCTTATAAAATATCGTGTATAATATATTATCCATCAGTGTTCAAATACCCAAAGACCATCCACATGAATTTTCAAATGTTATCAGTGAAACGGCAGGATAATTTAAAGAACATGTTTTTAATAATTTCTTTGTATTGTGATCTGGACAGCAACAAATTTATATAGAATATACGAATATCTGTAAAAATGAAAATTAAATCGCTCCACTGCTTTAGAGAAAATATAAAGTAAATAATGGAATCTTCACAAATTTAATTCGTTTAGAATGTTTCCATTCGTTTTTTTAAAGCTTTGGAGCAGTACAAACTACAAACAACTGATTGAAAGACCAGAAATTTCTAGAGCGGGGGCAAATGGATGTAAACCAATTACACCCGTAACTTTTCGGATTGAAAATTAAGGATTAAAAGTTAGTTATTCTTTTTATTAATAAAAATAAATTTCTTATTTATAAGATCTCTTTTAAATGATTTTGTTGCTAAGGTTTGATTATAGGTCTCTATCAATTGAAATTTCGTTTAAAAGCATTTGATATTGATGTTTCGACTACTTTCAGTCTTTATCAAAGGTATGAAGAATTATATCATAAAACTACGATCAAATTAACTCGATTAGTTTCTGAATATTCAGATCATTATCGGGTTAACCCCATCATAGTTTCCCATAAGTCCTTATATTTACGATTTTGTATGATTTCAATTCCGAAGGTCATATTTAAATTCAGTCCACTAGCTATACACAGTGACCTTAAATAGTACGTCATCTCCAGCTTTAAATTTACTGTTTAAAACTATTTTTATCAATGATACGTATACTATCAAACTTTCAAATGCTAATGACAGATTTTACCTAATAACTCCAGTATTGTTTTGCTTTGCTATGAAAGTATATTGATGGATACGGATTCTAGATCCTTATTCAACCGTTTTCTATTATTCCGCTACTTTATTGCACTCAATTTTCTTACTCAGTCTTTTAATTTTATAATATAGTACATCATATTATTTATATACATAATTAGAATTCAGTTTTCTTCAAGGCTATTTTTCAAAGAATTGAATACTAAAACTACTTAAAATACAAAAGTTTTAATTTTCCATTTTGGTTATAAAATTGATTCTACGAATTGTAATGCTGCATTTAAAACATTTCAAGTGATTACAATACGTGAACGTAATTATTTTAAGGAATATTTCGAATAACTACTAACCAACTATATAAAATGATAAACTACTTATTTTATATTATATTTGTGTAATTGGTATACACCGTTCTCCATTCTAGAACCATGTTTACCAGCTGTCGTTCATATTTATTGTTCGAGAACTTTCGAAGACACATCGCGAAAATTCGGGTCGATTTTGCGTTTTATATAAAAGCGACTGAAGTTGGCGGTTATTTAGTATATTCGAATAAAGCGAAAACTGAACATACAAGTTACAGTGAATCAAGTGCATTATTATCATAAAGTTTGAAAGTATAAATTAATTCAGTGAAGTAAAAGTATTTGGAAGTGAACTAAAATAAAAAAATGGTTAAAGCTCCAGCAATTGGTATTGATTTGGGTACCACATACTCATGTGTTGGTGTGTGGCAACACGGAAAAGTTGAAATAATTGCTAACGACCAAGGAAATCGAACAACCCCAAGTTATGTGGCTTTCACAGATACAGAACGTCTCTTGGGGGATGCGGCGAAAAATCAAGTCGCAATGAATCCCAGTAACACCGTCTTTGATGCAAAACGTCTTATCGGAAGAAAATACGATGATCCGAAAATTAAACAAGACATTCAACACTGGCCATTCAAAGTTGTTAACGATTGTGGTAAGCCTAAAATTCAAGTAGAGTACAAGGGAGAGCGAAAAACTTTTGCTCCCGAAGAAATTAGTTCGATGGTGCTTACAAAAATGAAAGAAACTGCAGAAGCTTATTTGGGAACTTCAGTCAGAGATGCTGTTATCACCGTACCAGCTTATTTCAACGATTCTCAAAGACAGGCAACAAAAGATGCAGGTGCTATAGCCGGATTAAACGTTTTACGAATTATAAATGAACCCACAGCAGCAGCATTAGCATATGGACTAGACAAAAATTTGAAAGGTGAGAGGAATGTCCTTATATTCGATTTGGGTGGAGGCACTTTTGATGTATCCATCCTAACAATAGATGAAGGTTCCTTATTTGAAGTAAGAGCAACAGCAGGTGATACCCATCTAGGAGGAGAAGATTTTGATAACAGATTAGTGAATCACTTTGCTGAAGAATTTAAAAGGAAATTTAGAAAAGATCTAAAAAGTAATCCAAGAGCACTTCGAAGACTAAGAACTGCCGCAGAAAGAGCTAAACGTACCTTATCATCTAGTTCTGAAGCAACTATTGAAATTGATGCACTTTTCGAAGGTATTGATTTCTATACAAAAATAAGCCGGGCAAGATTTGAAGAATTGTGCTCTGATTTATTCAGAGGAACGCTTCAACCAGTTGAGAAGGCTTTAAACGATGCTAAAATGGATAAAGGACAAATCCATGATATAGTATTGGTTGGAGGCTCTACAAGAATTCCAAAAATTCAACAACTGCTTCAAAACTATTTCAACGGAAAATCTTTGAATTTATCCATCAATCCAGATGAAGCTGTAGCATATGGAGCAGCTGTCCAAGCAGCAGTTTTGAGTGGTGAATCTGATTCCAAAATTCAAGATGTCTTATTGGTTGATGTAACTCCACTATCTCTTGGTATAGAAACAGCAGGGGGAGTTATGACGAAGATCATCGAAAGAAATGCAAGAATTCCATGCAAACAAACACAGACATTTACTACCTACGCAGATAACCAACCAGCAGTCACAATTCAAGTATTTGAAGGTGAAAGGGTCATGACGAAAGACAATAACATGTTAGGAACGTTTGATTTGACTGGCATTCCTCCTGCGCCACGTGGAGTTCCAAAAATTGAAGTCACTTTCGATTTAGATGCAAACGGTATATTAAATGTTTCCGCAAAAGATACAAGCTCTGGAAACTCCCGCAATATTACCATCAAGAATGATAAAGGACGTCTTTCGCAAAAAGATATTGACAGAATGGTTTCGGAGGCTGAAAAATACAAGGAAGAAGATGAACGCCAAAGACAGAAAATCGCTGCTAGGAATCAATTAGAAGGTTATATTTTCCAACTAAAACAAGCTATCCAAGATTGTGGAGATAAACTATCATCTGAAGATAAATCAGTTATTGAAAATGAATGTGACAGCTGCTTGAAATGGTTAGACAGCAACACTTTGGCTGATAAGGAAGAGTATGAAGAAAAACAAAAAGAATTAACCAAAGTATGTAGTCCTATAATGGCCAAATTATATCAAGGAAATCAAAATCAATATCCGGGTGGAATGCCTAGTGGATGTGGTCAACAAGCTGGTGGATTTGGAGGAAGACAGGGTGGTCCAACAGTTGAAGAAGTTGATTAGATGTAATAAAATATTTTATTTGTAAAAGACTGATTTTTTAATTATTTATTGTTTAGTTTATTTAAGAAAATAAATTTTTATTTTTTATTCAGTTTTTTGTTTTTTACTCAACCTTTAAAGAATTCGATCAATAAATTAATATGTTTGGTTATCTTATATCCAAGTAACGAGAATACAAAAAGGTGACTTAGTCTTTCTTATCTGCAGGGATATAGATTGGAAATGGAAATTTATAATCAAAAACACATGAAAACTTATTTTTTATTGATATTAAAATTCATATATTCAAGTAATCAAGTCAATACTAATCATAAGCATATTTTTATATACAATACACATGCAACATAAAAGTGTAAATCATATTTAGCTTCATATGGTGGTTGTTTACCATCCATCTCCTCAGAGGCCTTTCATTTTCATCCTATCCTGAAAAAATAGAAAAGGTATCTGTAACTTAGTACAAAAGAGGTTGCTAAATTTCACTGGCTTAAATTAGCTATAGCAGCAAAGATTAAAATTGACACATTTATAGCATATATATAAAAGAGGGAGCAGCAAATACTGGTAAGTAACACAAGTATCTCTCATTTCAAATAAGATATATTTTCTCCTCAAATGCCTTAAAGTTGTAAAAATTAATAAATTCTAAATTAACTTGTCAACAATTAAATATTGTTGTGTTATTTATTTTTAAATTTCGATTTAAAAGTCAAAATACCAGATTTTGAGTTAAACACACATTGAAGTAATGAAGTTGACAAAATAATTTATTCATAGTTTTCTTTTTGCAAATGATCTGATTCTTTCAAATCGAGCTGATATTATCAAGAAATAACTCGTAAAATTATACCTGTACTGCTCTTGTAAATATTCCAAGTATTTATCGATTATTATTATCCTTTACATTTTTCAAGTGGTAGTTCCTTAAAATACAAAGATCTTTTGCCATGTTGATTCTACCAGAAGTGCTTGCAACATCATGGATATGTAATAAAAGTGGATAACTGAACAATTCCGGCATCGTTTTCAATAAATCGGATATCAAAGAGGGTGGAATAGCCCCCAAAACTGTACTAGCAGATGGTACTTTTACTTCTACTAGGGATTTTATTAAATAAAAAGCAAAGTATGTTTGTTGGGTGATAGATCCTTCTTGAATAACTCCTTCGAACATGTGTAGAAGTTGACGTAGTGAAATTATCAATTGTTCCAAAGGTTTAGATTCTTCTTCTTTTGTGTCAGATAAACGACTCATTTTTGCTACTGGGGGTACTGTGTCAAAGTCCTGAAATATAAAATACATAATAATAGTAATTCAAAATATATTCTGATTAAATTCAATTATGGTCACATCGTGTTAAAATTTAAACTTGGGTTAGGAACTGTTACGACCGGAAATTTTAAAGGCGAATTGAAAGCGGTAGGGCGACCTATACTGTTTGAATCCGCAAGCTTAATAGAACTCCGCTGATGAGCTCTTGAAATTTGTAGCCCCTCCTGATAAAGTTCTGCACAGCAAACCTCCCTGTGGTAGAGTCCCAGATAGGACACCAAGTCTTGATCTGACATGACAAACTCTCAACAATTCTAAGAGATTGATATCAACCAAAAACTGCCCTATGGTACCCATCTGGCTCCTTTTCCGGACTGTACCTGTACCTCTAGACTCCTGGGCGTTTTAGTTTTTAGGGATAGTATACCTCTCCTTTTTCTTTATCTAAGAAGTAAAAGTCTCTTTTTGTCTACTCAACTATCCCATAAGAATTTATTTCAACAAATTTTTCCATAATAGGTGTTATAAAAATAGGTAAATAACTTTTTATATTCCAGATATTTCTCAATGTTACTATTATTTAGCATTTTTCCTTTCCATTTGGTAACGTTTTATTTCCAAGGAATTTAAATGTAAATAGACAATAGTTATAAGATAGACTTTTTGCCAAAAAAATTTATAAATTATTAACTTAGAAGAGTAATACAACAAAGAAAAATATATTTTTAATGTGATGGAGATTGAATAATATTAATAAAGAAAAGATGTTTATAAGAAAGAGATTTATTTCTTGTAGCTTGCAAAACAAAAAATAATTTTGTACAAGAATCAGTTTTTTTAGAAATACTAAAAACTATTTGTCTAAGTTTAATCAACTTCTTCATCTGATGGATCAGCCATTTTTATCTAAATCTACCACCAGCTTGCTGATCACAAACTCTTGACATTCCTTGTGAATATTGATTACTATTTTTCTATCCTTGATATAATTTTGGCAAAACATGATTACAAACTTAGTTATAACTTCCTATTTTTTTTCGTTCTATTCTTTTTTCACTAGAGTATTCAAACAGCCTTTGCATTTATTTTCAACTATTGATCTATCTTCCATTGTTAAACTGTTTCCACAATCTTGCATAGTTTATTTTATTTGGAAAATAAAACAACTTCCGAAATGATTTCTAGTAACAATTTTTTATATACGACATTCCTTGTATTACTTATATTTTTAGCCTCTAAAACCATTCCGCCGATATTTTTTAATCTTGATAGTGATGTTAATGGTAATTTCCTAAGCTTATGTTTTAGCAAAAACATTTGACATAGAGTTTTTCTAATTCCTTGGTCAATGGTAATTATTTTAAATTTTTCGTGCTGTCATACATTCACACAGTAGTTGGTCCCAAAAAATATTGCTCAAACTTTTATATTATACTTATTAATGGATGAAGATAATAAATCCTATTCCCTCACTATACAAAAAAATTAGCTAATATTACGCATAACACAATTTATCCCGAATTGTTCATATTACGTTTCATATATAAACAATTAACTAACCTCAAATTACATATAAACTTCAAAATAGACCGAATATTCTCGACTTTTCTTCGTTCTCGAACATCGATTTAGTTGCCTATTTCTAGAGTACATTCAACTGGGTATTGATCAATTGCACTACTGACTTTTAGGATTAAAAATAATTACATCCAAAATATATATGGAAATTATACTATTGGTTGTATCAAAATAACGATAGTAAATTTACAAATATCAGACATACTTATTAAATTAATGATTAGTATATCTATATAGTGAACGGTAGAAATAGAATTGTCTAATAAGTCTAAATCATTAGATTATGCTGAGATGAGACATCTACTCGTCCCATTTTTTTCTCTAAGCCAAACCTTTTGGGAATTAAAATATTCAATATTAACAATAATGATTGAAGAATAGAGATTAACATATAAATACACTTTTGCATTCCTCTAACTAAGAACAAGTTAAATGCCTATAATGATATCAAAGTTTTTTTCATTTGAAGATTCAAATAAGTCAATCAATACATTTATGAGTAGATAATAATGGAATACTTCATTTGAGCAATTAATGGATTTTCATGATTTATAATCTAAGATTAGATTACTTTCGAATTTGACAATTTTCTGGTATGTTAAATAATAATGATATAATGACAAGCAAAATATATTTTAAATATTCTTATGTGCATACATGAAGTATTAGAAAATGATATGTTATAAATTTAGAGTAGAATTATTATAAATTGATTCACCAAATAATGTGTTTTCAACTCCAAATTAAATCATCTACAAAAATGTACATTATTAATCCGAAAAGTTGTTTGTGCAATTGGTACAATCACATCACTTCTAGAAATTTATTTTCATTTGGGTGTAATGTTTCCCTTGTTCGAGAAACTTCGGAAGATTAGTCGCGAATATTCGAGTCTATTTTGCGTTATATATAAAAGCGACTGGAGTCGCCGGTTATTCAGTATATTCGAATAAAGAGAAAAGTAAACATAAAAGTTACAGTGAATCAAGTGCATTATTATCACAAAGTTTGAAAGTATAAATAAATTTGGTGAAGTAAAAGTATTTGGAAGTGAATTAAAATCAAAAAAATGGTTAAAGCTCCAGCAATTGGTATTGATTTGGGTACCACTTACTCATGTGTTGGTGTGTGGCAACACGGAAAAGTTGAAATAATTGCTAACGACCAAGGAAATCGAACAACCCCAAGTTATGTGGCTTTCACAGATACAGAACGTCTCTTGGGGGATGCGGCGAAAAATCAAGTCGCAATGAATCCCAGTAACACCGTCTTTGATGCAAAACGTCTTATCGGAAGAAAATACGATGATCCTAAAATTAAACAAGATATTCAACACTGGCCGTTCAAAGTTGTTAACGATTGTGGTAAGCCTAAAATTCAAGTAGAGTACAAGGGAGAACGAAAAACTTTTGCTCCCGAAGAAATTAGTTCGATGGTGCTCACAAAAATGAAAGAAACTGCAGAAGCTTATTTGGGAACTTCAGTCAGAGATGCTGTTATCACCGTACCAGCTTATTTCAACGATTCTCAAAGACAGGCAACAAAAGATGCAGGTGCTATAGCCGGATTAAACGTTTTACGAATTATAAATGAACCCACAGCAGCAGCATTAGCATATGGACTAGACAAAAATTTGAAAGGTGAGAGGAATGTCCTTATATTCGATTTGGGTGGAGGCACTTTTGATGTATCCATCCTAACAATAGATGAAGGTTCCTTATTTGAAGTAAGAGCAACAGCAGGTGATACCCATCTAGGAGGAGAAGATTTTGATAACAGATTAGTGAATCACTTTGCTGAAGAATTTAAAAGGAAATTTAGAAAAGATCTGAAAAGTAATCCAAGAGCACTTCGAAGACTAAGAACTGCCGCAGAAAGAGCTAAACGTACCTTATCATCTAGTTCTGAAGCAACTATTGAAATTGATGCACTTTTCGAAGGTATTGATTTCTATACAAAAATAAGCCGGGCAAGATTTGAAGAATTGTGCTCTGATTTATTCAGAGGAACGCTTCAACCAGTTGAGAAGGCTTTAAACGATGCTAAAATGGATAAAGGACAAATCCACGATATAGTATTGGTTGGAGGCTCTACAAGAATTCCCAAAATTCAACAACTGCTTCAAAACTATTTCAATGGTAAATCTTTGAATTTATCCATCAATCCAGATGAAGCTGTAGCATATGGAGCAGCTGTCCAAGCAGCAGTTTTGAGTGGTGAATCTGATTCCAAAATTCAAGATGTCTTATTGGTTGATGTAACTCCACTATCTCTTGGTATAGAAACAGCAGGGGGAGTTATGACGAAGATCATAGAAAGAAATGCAAGAATTCCATGCAAACAAACACAGACATTTACTACCTACGCAGATAACCAACCAGCAGTCACAATTCAAGTATTTGAAGGTGAAAGGGCCATGACGAAAGACAATAACATGTTAGGAACGTTTGATTTGACTGGCATTCCTCCTGCGCCACGTGGAGTTCCAAAAATTGAAGTCACTTTCGATTTAGATGCAAACGGTATATTAAATGTTTCCGCAAAAGATACAAGCTCTGGAAACTCCCGCAATATTACCATCAAGAATGATAAAGGACGTCTTTCGCAAAAAGATATTGACAGAATGGTTTCGGAGGCTGAAAAATACAAGGAAGAAGATGAACGCCAAAGACAGAAAATCGCTGCTAGGAATCAATTAGAAGGTTATATTTTCCAACTAAAACAAGCTATCCAAGATTGTGGAGATAAACTATCATCTGAAGATAAATCAGTTATTGAAAATGAATGTGACAGCTGCTTGAAATGGTTAGACAGCAACACTTTGGCTGATAAGGAAGAGTATGAAGAAAAACAAAAAGAATTAACCAAAGTATGTAGTCCTATAATGGCCAAATTATACCAAGGAAATCAAAATAATAACCAATTTTCAAGTGGAATGTCCGGTAGCTGTGGTCAACAAGCTGGTGGATTTGGAGGAAGACAGGGTGGTCCGACCATTGAAGAAGTTGATTAAATTCTTAAATTGTATTAATTTATTTTTGTCAAGACTGATTATTGTACATAATTTTATGTTTTATTTGTTATACAATATATATATTTTTCTTTTTTGATTTGTTTGTTTTATTTTTGTTACTGTTATCAACAGAATAATAAAAAGACTTGGACATAAAATTGAGTACTTAGTTAAGACATATGTCACAAAAAAATAAATAAAAAATTTGGGAATTAATTATATAGTTGAACATATGTTAGACACTCATAAAATATTGAAAGAATTAGTATTTATAGGTGGAATTTTGTGTTAAAAACTCACCTCTGAAGATAGTGCATCCCAAGCAGTATAAACACAATAACTAGTAACGTAAGCCAGTGCAGGTAATTGTGGTTCCATCAGACCATCAGCTTGTACATCATTATATAATAATTGTGGTAAAACGTGTGACAACAATTGCTGTGTACATCCCACTATGTCCACATGAAACATTGCCAAAGCCAGATCAATGCCTCTTTGTAGTTGATCTCTGTAACGAAGTTTTACTAATTCATGAATAACTGCTGAAACTAGCCACCTTGTACCAGCTGTTTCTAATAAACAGTGAAGGGCACCAGCGGAGTTATTATCCAACCAACCTCTTGATATACCTCAAAAATTAAAAAATATCAAGACTTGTACTTTTATTATAGTTAAAAGTAGAGAAAATGGAACATGGCAAATGAATATTATTCCAATAAGATTTTTCATAATCAAATTATAAATTTGAATGGAAAATGAAAATTTACCACTTTTTAAACTCACAAAAACAAAACCAAAAGATGGTTAGATAAACAAAAAACAATGGAGTCTGGTAATACCATTGAAGATTAAGAAGATCAAAAGAATAAAATAATAAAAGGAATTGGGATCAATACCATTTCAATAACTAAGGTTTTATCTTAAAACAATTTACTACCGAAGAGGATAACTTTATGCTATATATAACTGTATAAAATTGCACTCGAGGTTTTTTTTCTTTAAAGACATACCTAATTTCCAAGCTTGTCCTAATTGTTCAGTTGCAGGTTGTCTGGAAACTAAATAATGACCCGTTTTTATAGGCAGTGGTAACTGTACATCTCTTTGCATCTTTTTAATAATTTCACAGGTCAACTGCCATCTAAAACACAAATACACAATAGAATTTGACGATTTGAAAAATAAAAGTTGTGATGAATCAGTTTTCTATAGTCTCTATCAACTTTAAAGTTGATTAAATTTAGAATAGATTTGCTCTTCGCGATCCTGTTAGTGTATGGTCAAAAATTATACTATCCAATTAGAAAATTTATAGATTATATTTTAATTTTGATAAACCCACATTTTATTTATCATAAATACTAAATAATCATAACCTATCATTCAAATTATCCTCTTCTGTGGCAGTTATATTCAAATTTAGAAGTTGTTGCACCATATTAATAGGTTTGAGTAGAGTTTCCTGTGGTGCTGTTCGCATGTAAGCACACAACCATGCCGCAGCAACAATCGGCAAGCAACACATTTTACCTCTAACAGCATCAAGAATTCGTTTCACGTCTTGAGGTACAAGAGCACCTTGTTCCCAAGCTACCAGAACTTCATGCATAACGCCAGGTATATTGAAAAGGATCTCTTGCCATTTCACTCCTGGCTTGAACTCAGATTCTCCTGAGTTGAATTGCTCTAGCAGTGATTGAATAATAACAGGGTCACCTAAAATAAATAAGTCAAATTTTCATTTCATGGTAATTTTAAAATAGCAAATTTCATTATTTCAATTAAGTTTCAATAGATTATATTGATTAATTATAATAAACTTAACTATTCCATTGTATTTCTATCCACTTTACCGGAGGGTAGTGGGAATATGTTAGTGAGGATTTGTCCTTTAGCTGGCATTTGCATTTTATGATCATAAATTAATGTTTTAAAATTCCCATTCTTGTGGACTTAAACAACACCTTTATAGAGTGCAACAGTTAAGTTTTTTACAATTTATTGCACATTATATTGAAATGTATACTATTAGATTGGAGCTAAGTCGAAACAAATACAAACTGAAGAGAATTCTGAAATATTCAACTTTCTATATCTACTTCAAAGTTATCAAAGCTTTGTTTGCTCACCTAATCTAAGTATCTGATCTGCAGCTTTTGGTTTGTGCCTTTCTACCATACATGATCTTACCCACTGCTCAAATAATGACTCTCCATCAGAATCCAATACGGCTGCTGCTCCATAATTTTGAACAATGGTCACCAACATAACAAATGTTATATCAAAGAGCTGAGATTTAGCCTCACCAGCTGATTTTGAGCACTCATTGAATTTAATCAATCTGTTTACTAGGGTACCAAGTTTATCTTGCACAGTTGCCACTGCAAGTATCAGTTCATAGCTGTTTCCAGCAAGAACTTGATGTAGCATCTTCAAGAGAGCATCCTAGAAAGATAATCTTAAAAAAAATTCCACTGCTTTTTGTAGTTTTTTACCTGAATTTTCTGATAATCAGAAGAAAGTGTTTTTAGTATACCAGTTAATGTACTCTCTGCACAAATATGCCAATAAGTTGGCATATTATTCCCGGGACCTGAATCCATTTTCAAAGATGGTGGTGTCTTTCTCTTTTCCAAAAACATCTTGACTTGTGGTTCAGATAACAATTTATTTTTAGATAACTCATCTAATAAACATTCAAAATTTGAACAAGAACTATTAGCATCCATGGCATCCAGCAAAGGACTATGCTGCAACATCAGCTCTAGTGCAGTTACAATACTAATACTATCTGAACTTCCTGCTAATTCCAGAAGAATGTGGGGTACTTTTAAAAAAGCAAAAGCACCCCATTGACTTTCATGTGTAGTCTTTCTGACATTATAAAGAGACATCAAGCTACCTCTCATTAATTCAGCATATAGTCTAGCATTGCTAAATCCTTTCAATTTCTTAAATATTTTAAGTTGTTGTGCCAATATAGCAGTCGAAGTACCAGGGTTTCCAGTTAGTTTCACCTCTAACCAACATTGAATTAAAGAACCTGGCCAAGTTTCAGTTTTAATTGGCAAATGAAGAATAGTTACATCTATATTAGCAAGTTTTCTTATATAAGGGAGTATTTCATCTTGTTCTTTGAAAATTGTTTCTAACTCTAGACATTTCCTGTTTGTTTCAGCAAATAAGTCTAAAAATAACCCACATAGGTGTTAAGAACTATATTTAAGAACATTTTGTGGTTTTGGTGTTTGTATGAGACAATTAAAATAACTTGAAATAAAAAAACAAATGATTGGATTGGTATAGCATTACTACTATAGCAAAGACTTGATTAACTAAACCAATAGTTGTCTCTGGTCATTCAAATAATAAACATTTGGATACTTAATTGAATGAATGAAGTAAAGCAGTTTGTTACGTTATTGTATGATAAATATTGCTAGATAATTATTTAAAATTCATAAAACTTCAAAAAACAATAATTGAAACAATGCAGTTTTTGGAGCAGTTCTAAAGCTAATATTATTTGAGTCAATTGCAAAAAACTAAAACTTACCAGGGTCATTATACCTAGCAAGACACATCATGGATATATAGAAATCATCTGTTAGAATTATTCTAAGCAGTTCAGATGCTTTCTTAATAATAATTGTATCAGACTGGCAATGTTG
Organism: Diorhabda sublineata; assembly: GCF_026230105.1. Lineage (NCBI taxonomy): Eukaryota > Metazoa > Arthropoda > Insecta > Coleoptera > Chrysomelidae > Diorhabda > Diorhabda sublineata. The sequence continues at coordinate 22,561,599 of NC_079476.1, forward strand.
TAAGATATGCAATAACCATAGGGCTACTGACAAGACAGCTGTAGCAAGTACAGTTTCTTCTGGTTTTCCACAGCTAACAGTAATACCTGGTAACATTCCCTCCAAAAATTCAAGGAGACTGAAAGATACATGAATTTAATATAATCAAAATACAACATTTATCTAGCACATGATTAAAATTGGATCTATTTAAATAACTTCACCTGAATACACAATGAACTTTGCTTAACTGGTTATATTTGCTCAATCTTTGTAGAACAGCTGCATGAGAAACAAGTTGAGCACTCAGAGAATGTCTTAAATAGCTGAGAACTAACTGGTTTGCTCCAGCACCAACAACCGCTTGCTGCAAAATGCAATCTGCTAAATTGTATACATCTCCACTAACTCCTCGAGGAAGAACAGTTTTTATATTTATACCCCATTGCAAATCTGACCATCTTTCTCTCCAAGCTCGTAATAATAAAGCTTTTAAGCAACTAGTCTTGCTAGTTGTTTTTGATTCCATTACCATGATTAGTTTTAGTATTTTCACATAAAATAGCACATATTTATAACCCCTAGAAGTAGATCAAAATGCTCTTGGAAGCTAAGTCATAATATAATTAATCATAACCGCATATAGGAATTTATTTATATTTGGCACAAAAATGAATGTGTTTTCTTCTTCTTCTTATTCAGGGGAGCCAAATTATAAAAGTAAAGTATGAAAATTTAAATATAAGAAGATATTATATAAAAAAGATGAAGAACTTAAGCCTCATTTTATTTTAATTGACAACACATTCTAAAGTTTTATGTAGTATGAATTAAAAGTTGTTGTAAGATGTGGTAAGCTTAAAGCGAATTACATAGATTGTTTCATTTATTGGATTTTTACTAATTTCTAAAATGCCTAAAGAACAGTACCGGGAAACGGACGTGGCCAGAAAAATGTAAGTATTGTCATTGTTTATTTATTAATAATTAAAAATAAAAACTTACTTTATTGTCTCCAGAGAAGTTTCATGTTTTTATTATGAGTGATAAGTTCTTTTTAAGCAAAAAATTCTTTTCAATCATTTCTTAGATTAATTGACCAATTATTTTTGAGTTTTTTGGGGCGGCGTGTTTCATATTTTATTATAGAATTACAACTATTTTACTTTGTAGCTCCCATGTTACTTTTGGTGTGGAAAGCGCAGAGAGTATGCAACAACAGTCTCATATTCATGTAGTAGCTAAAAATCTATATAATCAAGATGTCCAACGAACTCCTGTCCCATACGGAGTTCTTGACAAAAGACTAGTAATTTACTCTTTTATATTTAACTTACATATAGAATGTTACAAATATTGTTCTTTTTTAGGGAACTAACTCAAAAGACTCGCCATGCCAAACCTGTGGAAAAAATATTAATGAATGTGTTGGTCACTTTGGTTATATTGATTTAGAATTGCCAGTCTTTCATGTTGGTTATTTTCGGAGTATTATATGCATTTTACAATCGATTTGTAAAAAATGTGCCCATGTTCTTTTAGATGAAAAAGAGAAGCATCAATATCGAATTAGGTTGTCTAATCCTCATTTAAGTTATATGACAAAAAAAGCTATAAGAAAGAAAATTATAGATAAGTGCAAAAAAAACACAAAATGTTTGAACTGTAAGGAACACAATGGATTTGTTAAAAAGATGACTGCTAAAGGTAGTACTGGCAACTCTGTACTAAAAATAGTTCATGAAAGAAACAGAGATAAAGATAAACAACAATTGCTAAATGATCAGCTAAAAGAATTTGCTGTTGCCATAGAAAGTAACCCTGATATTAAATCAGCTTTTACAGGAAGTCCAATTGCTGAGATTCTAACTCCAATTGATGTCTTGAAATTATTTGAAAGAATTCCTGAAAATGATATTCTTTTATTAGCTATGGATCCAAAAAGGTATAACAAATATTTTGAGTACCTTTGTTTAGCATTAGTAGATTTCAATCATTATTTTGTTCTAAAAATTTGTAAAATCTTTTCCTTTGTTTGTTTATATAATAAGTAAGTCCTAACATTGTTTTTAGAAATATTTTTATCACTTTATTAGAATCTAGTTGATTTTCAGTTATTTCGATTTTTTTAAATCAGATGCACCAAAAAATTGATTATTAAGAAACAAAAAGAGGCAAGTGAAAAAATTATGTATTTCCCTTTTGACCAACAGTAACTTAACTTTTTTTCAACACAAGTGGATGTTGCACAAAACACTAAGAGGTGTTTATATTTACATGCCTATATCTAAGTTTAATTGATTTTGGAAAAACTTGTGAATACTGGCTATAGGAGATTTGAATTATCAGAGAAGTAACATTAAGAAACATATGCTTATTAAACAATTCATTTCTAGGTCTCAACCAAAAGATTTAATTTTAACTAGAATGTTAGTCCCACCAGTGACCATTAGACCTTCTGTTATATCAGAGTTAAAAGCTGGAACGTAAGAAATCAGTTTATTCTTCTATAAACTGGTGTGTGAAATCCTTTTTTTGTTCTAGGAATGAAGATGATTTAACTATGAAACAATCTGAAATAATATTTATTAATGATGTTATCAAAAAACATAAACAATCAGGTGCTTCTGTAAATATGTACCAAGAAGGTTGGGATTTTTTACAACTTCAGTCTGCTCTTTATATCAATAGTGAATTATCAGGAATACCTCTAGCTATGATGGTAAGAAATATTGGACCTATGAATCAATTATAATATTTTAAATCTTTCTTATCATCATTTTACCTTCATATTTTGAGAGTTACTATAAGACATTGAAATAATTGATTTCATACTACTGCCTATCCAATTCAGGGTAGTTTCGGAGGGTAAATGTATGTTATTAAGTAACATTTTTTATTACAGTGAGATACATATATTCCTTTAAGTTGGAGTTGAAAATGGAAATATCTATTGAATTATTACAAAAGTACCTTTTGCATAGGGAGTTGTAAGGAAACATGTTTCAAAATAATTTCTTAAAATTATTAAAAATTTGAAACATTGATGTAATAATAGTTACTTACCCTTAAAAACTACCCAGTACTCTTATAAAATGTGGTATTTAATAACATAAAATTGATAATTCCAATATTTTAAAATCATTATATCTCAGATGGTATTCATATTTATATAAAAAGTGCACATGATGAAATAGAGATCTAGAAATTAATGTAAATAATTCTAGCCACCGTGCATGGGATTTTATAGTACTTTTATTTTGATCTATTATGTCAAAATTATTACTCTCAGCAATTTTTTCTTGATAATATTGTCAAAAATTTGTATAATTTGTAGCCTAAAAAACCAGGTCGTGGGTTAGTTCAGCGACTTAAAGGTAAACAAGGTAGATTTAGGGGTAATCTATCTGGCAAGAGAGTTGATTTTTCTTCCAGGACAGTAATTTCTCCTGATCCTAATCTCGAAATTGATCAAGTAGGTATTCCTAAACATATCGCTAAAATTTTAACTTTTCCTGAAAGGGTTATTCATGCTAATATTAATGCTATGAGAAAATTGGTTATAAATGGTCCAGATGTTTGGCCCGGAGCTAATTATGTACAACAAAAAGGATCCCAGTTTAAAAAGTTTTTGAAGTATGGTAACCGTGAAAAATTGGCACAAGAATTGAAGGTAAGATATTGACACTCATGAATTTCCTTTCTAATTTCTAGGTATTGTGGTCTTCATACAGTCAGTATTTTATGCAATGAATTTTCTATTTATTACCACTACAATTAATTAAACTTCATTTTAATTTTAGTTGGGAGATATGGTCGAAAGACATCTTCACGATAATGATGTAGTTTTGTTTAATCGTCAGCCTAGTTTACATAAATTATCAATTATGGCCCACAGAGCAAAAATTCACAATAATAGAACATTCAGATTTAATGAATGTGTGTGCAATCCTTACAATGCTGATTTTGATGGTGATGAAATGAACTTACATTTACCACAGACAGAGGAAGCTAAAGCTGAAGCACTTATATTGATGGGAGTAAGTACTATAAATTTGCTTCACTATTGTCAACAATCAAAAATATAGTTATGTATAAATTAAGCATTACAAAATATTTGTAATGGAAGAGTAATTATTATTAGTAACTGATCTTCTTTTTACCTTTTCAGGTGTCGGATGAAAGCTCTGGTCCCTCTTGTACCCATAGTTTCTTAATTTGATCTATCCATGTCATCCTTCATTTCTCTCTTCACCTTGAATGGTGTTTCCAGTCTCAGTTATCTTCTATGAAATGCTGTTATTGGCATTAACAGTTCAAACTAAACATTTAAAATAATTAAATATTTGTACTTTTACAAATGTGGGTTTTCTTTTCTGACTTCCTCCACTATTTCTGTCCTTTGTTTGTTTTACATATCTTTTACTAGCTACTGCTTTTACATTTACTATTTTCATCTGGGTCTTCTTGTATGCTTTAGTTTCAAATACTTTTCTTACTATTACTACTTGTTGAAACATTTGGTTGATCTTCATTGTTCTTTTCTATTGGAATTATAATTTTTCTGTGATATATTTCTAATATTATTTGTTTATAAATCTTATTATTGTTGTGGTCCATGTTTCTTTCAGAATATGCTATTATTTTTTTATAAGCTAAAAGATTTTGATACATCTAGGTGCTTCTGAAATCTGAAATATTGAAGAAAAATCATATTTGAAAAAGTGGATATCAAAAGAGATGAGCCTCGGGCTTATATTTTAATGCTATTAACAAACAAAAACATAAATCGAGACCGAGTAAAATAATTTAATAATTTAATTTTCTTTATTGTTTTTGAATGTACTGATCTTCCGACAATTAAATGTTTTTTGTATTAAATCAATAAATTTGTTTTTAATGAAAACACTCGTGATTTTAGAATAAAAGTAATTTGGTTACACCTAGGAATGGAGAACTTCTAATCGCTGCCACCCAAGATTTTCTCACTGGGGGTTATTTGTTAACGAAGAAGGATACGTTTTTAGATTTCTCTCATGCTACCCAATTAGCAGCAACCCTTTTAGCTGGCAGTGATACACATATGAATATAGATTTGCCAACTCCTTGTATTATAAAGGTAAATACCAGCAGTGATTTTTATTAAAGTATAATGTAAGTTTTATAAACAGAAATGGTTATATCCTGAACAATATAATGTATTATGAATCATATTTGTTCTTGTTTAAGTTGTAAATATTATAAGATGTAATATTTTCATCCTATATTTCAGCCTGTGCCTTTGTGGTCTGGTAAACAAATTTGCAGTTTGATTTTCCGCCCCAACAAAAAGTATCCAGTAAAAGCCAATCTGGAAGCAAAGGGTAAAGCTTATACAAAAAATAGAGAAATGTGCGTTAAAGATTCTTATGTTCTTATAAGAAATTCAGAATTGATTGCTGGAACTTTGGATAAGAGTCATCTTGGTAATGGAGGAAAAGGAGGCAATATATTTTATGTAATATTGAGAGATTTTGGGAAAGAATATGCAATTACAGCAATGTGGAGGTTAGGTGAGTAGCTTGTCTTATATCTTAATATAATGACTTGAAGCAGCTTTTGTTTGATGGATGACACAAATTTTCATTAACTTCACTGTGCGTCCTTATTTTATTTTGGGGTATTTAAATAGTAGATTGAAATAGTATAAATAAAGAGAACATACATTAGTAGGCCAGATAAAAAATATTTTATTGCTGGCTCTGTGGCAAATTATAATCACGAAAATCTATTAGTAACAAATTCAAATTATATTGAAATGTATTTTTAAAAACTGCAAAACTAAACAAAATTTAATTCTGAGAAATCGGTTGGAGCAAGAAAATAAATTCTCTACAACTAATCAATAACAAATAAGCATAAATACATATCAATGATGAAAATAAAATAGATAAACATCACAATAATGACCACATTATTACAACAAGAGGATATTTATGTACAATTTCTTCGGCAGCCAGATTAGCTTCAAATTATTTAATGAATACTGGATTTTCAATTGGAATAGGAGACGTGACACCAGGGGAAAATCTAATTAGAAGAAAAAACAAACTCCTCAATACAGGGTAAATATTTTTCTATCTCTCACAAATATAATTTAATGAATAAGTAATGACAATTTTATTTTTCAGTTATGCAAAATGTCAAGAATATATCAAACAAATGAACGAAGGAAAACTGCCTACTCAACCTGGTTGTACTGTAGAAGAATCTTTGGAAGCTGTTATATTAAAAGAATTGTCTGTGATAAGAGAACATGCAGGTCAAGCTTGTGTAGCTGAGTTACATTCTACTAATAGTCCTCTTATTATGGCACTTTCAGGATCAAAAGGTATTTTGAATTATAATGTCATCTAATATTTTGACAATCTCTAAAGCTAGTTAAAATAAAATGAAGTAAAACTGTTTGACTTTTTCTAGAACCTTTGGGATAGTTTTTTCAACCATCTTCTGATGGCTGTGACCACCATTAGGCTCTTTATAAGATTATTTGAATCCTGTTCATTCTTGGAAACATTTTTTTGAGCAATTAGTAATTTCTTCGTTGATTTGGAGATTGAAAAAGAAATGAATTTAGTTAATTTATATTTTTATGTTTATTTTAGGTTCTTTTATTAATATATCTCAGATGATTGCTTGTGTTGGCCAACAAGCCTTAAATGGAAAAAGGGTACCAAATGGATTTGATGATCGCTCCCTGCCACATTTCGAACGTTATTGTAAGTATAAAATTTTTATTAGTAGGTGATTTTATGTTGTGGATGTTAAATTTTGAATTCAAGTATCTTCTTTACTTCTCTAAAACTGCTTTTTATGTACTTACTGATGGAGAACAAAATTTCTCACACATAAATCCTCATTTTTAAGAATTGTGCAGCAAAATGCTTGTACATGTTACCTCATGATTACACAGCCGAAAACATTCTAAGAAGGAATATAACTACTTAGACCAGACTGTAACAGAACCACCTGAAACATTTTGTGTGTTACAATGGAATTTATTTCAACTTCTGTACTCAGTTTAGTACAAGAGAAACATTAATATTTGAACTAGTACCTTCTTTGATAATAAATAAATCTGTCATATATGATTGTTAATTTTAGCCAAAACTCCAGAAGCAAAAGGTTTCGTAGAAAATAGCTTTTATTCCGGCATGACTCCTACGGAATTTTTCTTCCATACTATGGGCGGAAGAGAAGGATTAGTGGATACCGCTGTAAAAACCGCAGAGACTGGATACATGCAGAGGCGATTAGTGAAGGTATGAAAAAAGATACAATAATTGATATGCCTTAACCTCAAACATTCATTTTATTTTATTTTTCAACTTGCTTATCCACAATATAAGTGAAATTAGTATTTAGAAATTACAAAATATTATAAGGTGATTTTTTATATCTTGGGTTTACTTGAGTATTCTCTAGATCTGATGTTTCTTTACCATGGGTTAAATGGCTACATATTTTTAAAAAACTTTTAAGGATGATTTGATCTAAAAGAGATAAAAAACCTTGAAAATTTTCAGTTTCTGAAAAATAAGAAAGTTGTTACTATACTTTTATGCTTTTACTTTTTTTAATTCGAAAAATATCATCTTTTAAGTCATCCAAAGGGTTATTAGAGACTATTTATTTCGTGGTGTGAAAGGTCCAGTTCTGGATCCACTTCTGAACCAATTATCAAATAGGTTTCAATGAACGGGCTTCCCAAAGCAATTCTAATAGCATTGTTGTTTTATTGTAAACATACTTTTATTTAAAGAATATTTATTTTCTCAGGCTCTAGAAGATCTTGTGGTACATTATGATAGATCGGTGAGAAATGCAGAAGGAGATATTATTCAGTTGAATTATGGTTGTGATGGTCTGGACCCAACTTACATGGAAGGTGCTGCAAATAATAACTTCAATTAAAGTTTTCTCTCAAATATCAATTGTTGTTTATAGGTAAAGACTGTCCTGTTGATTTTGAAAGGGTATTGGAACATATTAAAGCGAAGTGTCCTTATAGGCAAGAAGTATCTTTGGATGGAGATCAAATACGAAGGGCAACAAAAGCGTTTATTGCCACTGATGCTCTTGAGGAGTGCAGTGAAGATTTCAGAAACGAATTAGTGTAAGTACATTGTTTCACGGTATCTAATATATCAAAACAAAAGTATTATACTGGATAAATTGATATGAAAATAGTAAGAAATAATAAAATCGCATGTATTTTAAGGGAGAAAAGAAAAACAGTGAATGGCAAATCGACGGAAATTACATTTATATTATAAAAAATGATATGGATAATAATAAACGTCATTTTTAGCAATTTTATGAATACTGTGGCGGATAGAGTCGAAAGAGTAACTAAAAAATTTGGTAGCAGCCTCGTTGCTAAAGAAATAGAGCGACTGACTTGTAGCCAGTTGGTAACGTTTTTAGAAACTTGTGGACAAAAATATATCAGATCCATAATAGAACCAGGTACTGCTGTTGGCGCTTTAGCTGCTCAAAGTATAGGAGAACCCGGTACACAGATGACATTAAAAACTTTTCATTTTGCTGGCGTCGCTAGTATGAACATTACACAGGGTGTACCTAGGTAAGTGCTCATTTTATATAGTACAAACTTATTTTTATTTATTATTTTGTTAGGATAAAGGAAATTATAAATGCTAGTAAGAATATAAGTACTCCAATAATTACAGCTAGCTTGGTAAACGATACTGATCAATGGTTTGCTCGAGAGGTGAAAGGAAGAATAGAAAGAACTACTTTAGGAGAGGTTAGTATACTAGTGTAGTTTAAGTGGTTAAAAGCTCTGTTTAATTACATCTTTTTTGTGTAACACATAGCAAATACCTTTTTTTTTCAGATATCAACTTTTATTGATGATGTTTATACCAAAACAGGTGCATTCTTATTAATTCAGTTGAACTATGAAAGAATAAAATTATTAAAATTAGAAGTAAATGCAGAAACAATTCGATACAGGTAAATTTTTGCTTTTGATTTTACAATTTATATTTAACCTTGAACAATTTGTCATAGTTTTAATTCAACATTTATTTATGAATAATCTCTCTTTGCTTGGTAATTAATTTATTCTATTTTGCAAGTTCTGCTTCTTTTCTATTGTGTCTAGAGTTCAAATAAGTCTACAACAAACCAATATACGATAATATTAGTTTATACATTATAAACAAATATATTATTACTACTACTACTACATCATCAATTACACTGTCTGGTCTTTCGAGCCTCGAAGCCCTAGTCAGAGGGAAATTGTGATTGTTGGTGTAGAGGTAGTAAATGAGCTAAGAATATAATCAACAGTTGTAGAAATTCCAACTTAGATTTAATTGTTGTAAATAGTTTTTCATAGTCATATTAATAGATTAGCGACAACTTGAATTATAGGAAGAGAACAGGAAGTTAGTACTGTATAGCTCATCAATGTTGAGTAGATATTTCTCACTCAGACTCGTAGATCTTATTGTGTTACCATTATTTTACAATGATATTTGCCTGAATAACATGTAGATATTTTAATAAATTTCAGTTTATGTACATCAAAGTTGAAATTGAAACCAGCAGATGTCTGTGTAGAAAGTGATACAATAATAACCGTTCATCCAAATAAAAGTAAACATTCTAGAAGGCTGAATTTTGCTCTTAGTGAGTTGAAAGAGCAAATACCAAACGTTGTAGTTAAGGTAAGTTTTTTTGTAAACAAAATTTCTGGTATAAATATCAATATGAAAATTTTGATATCACTTCTAGAATAGTCTATCTTTATACAATCTTATAGACCATTTCTTTATTTAAATTCAAAAATACTGCAATGAATTTGAGCAAAAAATTACTATGTGAAGGTAGATTAAAATAACAAACCTGAAAAACATTTCCTGTGAGCTTCGAAGTATGTATGCTCACCATGTAGTGTGGCTCTCTGTATTAATGCCACTCCATGCCATTACTGATTCTCCTCCGTATGCTTATCTTAGTTGTATGCACCATTTGCTTTTCTACAAACTAAGACACGTCGATCGTTGCCAAATAGGCTCAGGTACTTATTGGAGAACTTGACATATTTGACTACTAGTAGCCTTCTCGGACCAAATAATCTATAACAAACTGTAGTCGTATCCTTCAATGTACTGGGGTTAACAGATGTCCAGTTGCAGGTTGTCTGTACTAATTAATTTACATCACCACTACATCATATATCTAACAGTTCAATAAATATAATTTTAAGTATTAACAGGTGTTGCCTAAATATAAAAATGTTTTTCACAACTCACCCAATAACGAAAATACATTTAATTTTTATACAGTAAAGTTTTGGTTCAAATTTTTAAACTAAATCAAGTTATATATTTTTGCATCAACATATAATACATTAACGATAATGTTCTTACATGTTTCAGGGTTTGCCGACAGTTAATAGGGCGGTTATAGCTAGGGAAGATAAACATGGAAGACCAGTTTATAGTCTTTGTGTCGAAGGAAATAATCTACGGGAAGTAATGGCAACGTATGGTGTAGACGGTAAAAGAACTGTGTCAAATAATATTATGGAAGTTTATCATACACTTGGGATAGAAGCTGCTAGGTAAATAAGACGTTTTAATATGCATTTCAAGTGTGTAATCTTCAAATACTTTCCAATGTAAACTAGTGTAATCTTATTTTATTTTTTATTGAAAATTTGAAACCCTTACATATCATTTAAATTATGAACTGCAAAAAAAGACATGAAAGTAAGAAAGAAACTTTTTTGTAACTTTATCAGTCTTAAAACGTTTTCTACTTCATAACATCTTTTATTTTTGGCATTTTTTTATGTCAAACTAAACATAACGTTAAAATTTCCTTCAAGATATCACTACAGAAATTCATTAATTGTATGTTTAGATCACACTTCATATATTTTGCTTGATTCAATTAGTTTTTCTAATTTAGGGAAACAATCATGTCAGAAATTAAAATGGTGATGGAGAATCATGGTATGAGTGTAGATTATAGACATATTATGTTACTAGCAGCTCAAATGACCCATACTGGTGAAGTTTTAGGTATAACACGTCAAGGATTGTCTAAAATGAAACAATCAGTTCTAAATTTAGCCTCTGTAAGTATTCGAATATGATAAACTCTTGAAATATCTTTCATTAATATAACTTTCTGTTTATTTTCAGTTTGAGAAAACGGCAGATCACTTATTCGATGCAGCTTATTATGGCCAAAGTGATAAGATTAGCGGCGTGTCTGAAAATATTATAATGGGAATGCCTGCTGCTATAGGAACTGGAATTTTCAAGCTTCTCAATAAACCTTCCAGTGTTGAGCATACTCCAAAATCAGATCCATTGCTTTTTGAAGAGACCATCAAGGAATTGATGATACAATGTAATTAATGTATTCTTTATGTTATGTCAAAAGCAAAAATTGTGATAAAGTGTAAAAAATATTTTGAAATAAAAACTATTTCCTAAGATGGTGAATTTTAAATATTGCCAGACCTTCCCAATTATGCAATATATTTGCACATGTGTCTTCATATTTGCAAAGCCCTCCCCTCTCCCATAAATATAATATTTTGGTATAAGTTATTCAAATTTTGAAAAGGTGATTTTGACTAACAAATATAATCAAGAAAAATAGACTGATTTTCCAGAAAAAGAAAATTAACAACAAATAAAAACTGTAATCTTCATAGATGAAACCTTCAAAGTATGACAACCTTTACCTTGTACCTACCCCACAAAATCATTAATATTTGGGAACTGTAAAGATCTGCAAATATGTTCAACAAAACGAAGAAAGCAGCACTAAACCTGTATAGGATTTGGAAGATAGTAACAAATATAATTTAATTCAATGTTATATTGAGATTTTAAATTGTCAGTACAATTTTCATACAATAAATTAAATATAAGTTACAACTGTTCAAGATTCTTTTTTAGTTTGTACTAGTTCACGTAAGCTATTTGTTGCCTCCTTAAGGGAATTTTCCAAGTATGTTTTATTATTCTCTATTACTTTAATCTTCTCTTCTGCAGTACTTTGCTTGGTTTTCAAATTTTGTTTCACCATTCCAATGGGAGTTAATAAAAACATTCTGCCTACAGATTCATAAGTCCTGGTGCCTTCATTTAAAGAACTGATTTCTCTAAGACAAAAATAAAATGTGGATCATTAATTGCCATAAGAACATTCTTGTATGAATTCAAAATTACCTTTCGGTAATTGACGCATGCTGTTTTGTTCTTTTCAGACTTTCTATTTGAATGTCTGCTATCCTCAACTTCTGTGTAGTTTCTAGCTGTTTTTCTTGTAACTCTGTGAAAGCCTGAAATAGATGAATATACATTGTGTAAGGACAATTAAAAAATTGCTTACTTTTTTTAATTCCATGTCGACCTTAGCCATTTTTAATAAATTATCTAAGAATAAAGACCTAACCAAAATTGAATTGAGAAAAACTGACAGATGACAAGATTAACCTGGTAAGTTGACAGATTGAATAAAAACAAAATATCCCATGATTCAATTACTATAAAGTTGATTTTTCAAAAAAGCATTAATAAAGTATTTTAAGACAAGTGAGGTTTAAATTAAATACTATAATACTATAGTATCAAAGATAATATGTTTTGAGATTCCAAGAAATGAAAAAGTAGTTCTAGTGTTCATTAGGCCATTTATAGAATAAATTAAAAAGAAGAAAATATATTGACAACTCTTTTATCGCCTAGCTTCAAGTTTCAAAAAGTTCCTTTCCAATCGTCTCCTCATGGCAAGTCGGTTCTTGATGACGTTTTGAATATTGTTTTCTGTTAGAAAAGAAATTACACGACAGGTAGATAATTAATAAATTATTTATTAGTTTTAAGGTTGATACAAATTTATTGAATCCATATAACATTTCAAATTTCAATTATTTTTTGAGGTTAGAAATGAAATTCTATTACTGAACATATTGTTTCTTTGTTATAGAAAAATGTCCAAGCGAAAAGGAATGGAGGAGTCCGACAAACTCACTCGTATTGCCATTGTCAACGTAGATAAGTGTAAACCAAAGAGATGCAGACAGGAATGTAAAAAATCTTGCCCTGTAGTTCGTCTTGGAAAACTTTGTATTGAAGTTAGCCCCAATAGCAAAATTGCTACTATATCTGAAGAATTATGTATAGGTTGTGGTATATGCGTTAAGGTTTGTTATACTTTCTTAATAATGTTTTTTATCTGATTTAATGTTTTTCTAGAAATGCCCTTTTGAAGCTATTGCTATTATCAATTTGCCTAGTAATTTACAAAAAGAAACTACTCATCGCTATGGTAAAAATTCTTTTAAGCTACATAGATTGCCCATTCCTCGTCCTGGTGAAGTATTAGGACTTGTAGGTACTAATGGTATTGGTAAATCTACAGCATTAAAGATTCTTGCTGGTAAACAAAAACCCAATTTAGGTAGATTCATGGTAAGCAATTTTTTTTCTTTATTCAATATAATATATAATATTTTGCTGTAGGACCCTCCTGATTGGACTGAAATTTTGAGCCACTTCAGAGGTAGTGAATTGCAAAACTATTTTACAAAAATTTTGGAGGACGATTTAAAAGCATTAATCAAACCACAATATGTTGATCAAATACCTAAAGCTGTTAAAGGTACTGTTGGTCAACTTTTGGATAGAAAAAGTGAATTAGATAATTTAAATCAAATTTGTACCATGCTGGGTAAGTATTAGAAAATATTTCTGTAATAAATCATTAAATAATAATTATATTACTTTGTTTATTAGATCTGAATTATATAAAGGAACGTGAAATATCTGCACTTTCTGGAGGAGAGCTACAGCGTTTTGCATGTGCTATGGTATGCATCCAAGATGGTGATATATTTATGTTTGATGAACCATCTTCTTACTTGGATGTCAAACAACGTTTGAATGCTGCCAGAACAATTCGTTCATTGCTCCATCCTAGCAAGTAAGTGTTAAAATTTCTAATAAATTTATGTTAAACTGTATCATCATCATCTATATCTTTATGATTTTTCATATAGGGGCCTCATTTATATATGTTTATATATTGATCCTTCATTCAAACCCATTGGTGTCTACTTTTGGGCTAAGTTGTACATGCTAGCTTCTTTATATCATGGTTCCATTTTACATTAGGTCTTCTTCTGGGTCTTTTGATGTCTCATGGGGATTATGTTGTCATTTTTGTTGTCTATTCATTGCCAAGTTTCCTTCCCATTGCCATTTGAGGGATTTGATACACTGGGTTTTTTGCGATATCTTTTCTATTCTCTTACAATTCCTTTTTGTTATATCTAGCATGTTGTGTTCCATTTTCAGTACTGTGATAATAAAAACTAATGATTCTACAAGGGAATCTACAAGCATTGATTAGAAGTATTAGTATACCTGATTAAGATAAGAATTTCAATCTAATATATACTTGACTCTACCATTGATGTATAAGACTAATCATACAATTTTTTGATTAAATTTTTTTCTGTTTTACTATCAATATTATACTGTCTACAGTTGTGCCAATGTCTAGTGGTGAATATTCAACTTGATACTATATACTACATTTATATTGTAAAAAATGGACTTGTCCTCAGATCCTTTAAACTAAAAATGTTCCAATACTTTAAGTAAACAAATTGTATTATAAATTTTTTATTTTTTATCTTACAGGTTTATTATTGTGGTAGAACATGATTTGAGTGTACTGGATTATCTATCAGATTTCATATGCTGCCTGTACGGAGTGCCTGGTGCATATGGTGTAGTTACTATGCCTTTCTCAGTTCGTGAAGGTAAGTTAATTAAAGTTTCTTTCAAAATCTATTTAAACCTATCTTACTTCAGTGATCAAAAACCACTGTCAATTTGGAAGTATGAATTATGAATTAAAATTAATGTCTATTGAGATATATTTTTGATCTTTAAGATGTTGTCACTTAAAAATATTTTTCTAACTCCATGAGTTTGTAATATATCATATCTTCTTTTGCAGGTATCAACATTTTCCTTGATGGTTTTGTTCCAACAGAAAATCTTCGATTCAGAGATGAATCTTTAGTATTCAAAGTAGCAGAATCTGCTACAGAAGAAGAAGTTAAGCGTATGAATCATTATGAATACCCAGCTATGACAAAAACTATGGGTAATTTTGAATTGAAAGTTGTGCAGGGACAATTTTCGGACTCTGAAATATTAGTATTGCTTGGAGAAAACGGGACTGGAAAGACTACTTTTATTAGAATGCTTGCGGGAAACCTAGAACCTGATAGCGGTTCAGGTAATTAAAGCTTATTGCATAAAAATAAATGGAATTTTAGATCTAAAAGTTTCTTGAAGGTACCTCTTGTGCTAAATAGATCATTTTTAAGGTGATTTGCCACAACTTCACATAAGCTACAAACCTCAAAAGATAAGTCCAAAATCTCAAGGATTGGTTAGGCAACTGTTACATGAAAAAATTAGAGATGCATATATTCATCCACAGGTAATTAAAAAATACTCTGCTTTTGTATTAGTTATTATTAGGTATTAAGGGTGAAATATTACCCATGTTTTAAAATCAAAATGTGTGCTTCTAAAATGAGAAATTTTGAATTTATTTCAGTTTATAGCAGATGTAATGAAACCATTGAAGATAGAAGACATAATTGATCAAGAAGTACAAAATCTGTCAGGAGGAGAATTGCAGAGAGTTGCTATGACACTTTGTTTAGGAAAACCAGCTGATGTTTATCTCATTGATGAACCCAGTGCCTATCTAGACTCCGAACAACGTTTAGTCGCAGCTAAAGTTATAAAACGGTAAGAGATTAATCTTTGTTAAAAATTTCTTTGTGACAACTTGGTAAAACTTACAAAATATTATAAAAATTGAGTTTAATTTTTCTAGAAAATTCGTAAGCTAAATTCCAACCTATCTTCCTCCAAATAATGCCCTTATTGTTAATATATTAATAAAGTATATACTAATGAAGAAATTTTTTCATCTTTTTTTTAGATTCATTCTTCATGCAAAGAAAACTGGATTCGTTGTAGAACACGATTTCATTATGGCGACCTATTTAGCTGACCGCGTGATCGTGTTCGAGGGTTCACCCTCTGTGAAAACAACCGCGCACACTCCACAAACTCTCTTAGCCGGTATGAACCGGTTTTTGGAACTTCTAGGCATCACATTTAGACGGGATCCAAACAACTTTAGACCAAGGATCAACAAGCTGGAGTCTGTTAAAGATGTCGAACAAAAACGGGCTGGACAGTATTTCTTTTTGGAGGATTAATATTTATTTTGGACCGTATCGCCATTTTTTTTTAATGTCTCTAAGATGATTGAAGGATTTTATGTACTAATAAAAGTGTTATATCGCAGGAATATCAAGAGAGTTTGAAATCTTTTATTATTTTATAAAATGTATTCAACATGATTAAAAAGACAGTTATCAAGCTGTTTTTTTTAATATACCCTAGCAATTTATGTATTTTGAGTATTAGATTTAAAAAATATATATTGGGGACTCCAAGGTTTGTTAAGTCCCCCAATCAATGTTCCACTCTTCACTGGATCTTTTACAGCTTGAAAAACAGCCTTGTTGAACAAGCTCAAGTCCCCTATAAGTTTTTCGCCCAAAGCTTTTTCTGTGTCACCTTTTAATAGCAAAACATTTTGTAATTAGTGTAATCTGGAAACGGTGGCACTACATCTTCGTCCCTTAATGTTTTTAGTGATGCTTATTTTCTTTATCAATGAATTGGAAAATTCACTATATACCCTTTTTTTAATTCCTTTATTAATTGTACCTTACCTTTGATAAAATCCTGGTATGGGCTAGCATCAGGAAGTGTAGTAATACTTGAGATACAATTTTGACTTAAATTTCAAGGTACTTGAACACATCAAATCCTTTTCATACTTAGAGAACTTATTCAAAATGTAGCTATTTTTTGTTTTTAATATTCTAATTTGATGGAAAAAAGGTCATTTTAGCTACAATAATTAAGAAAAGCTTATGATTTCCCCGAGACAAATTGAGACCACGAATAGTGAATGATTGGCCTTGGTATTTATTTACATCCCGAGGCCAATTAAGAGGTGGGAAAGACTTACGTAAGAGTTAACAGATGAACAATGGTACATTTAGATGAAGTGTAAACAACATATAAAAACAACCAATTCTATAAGTTTGATTGTTCTTGTTTATTTTTGTACTGTACTTCATATTTTAAAAGATATTCAAAGAGTGGAATTATTTTTCAAAATACTAGTAAGGGAAGTGAGGAAGGACTGAATCTGAAAAGTATTTATAATAATTTGATATAAACAATAAAATTAAAAATAGGGAAAGGTGGATTAAAACTCTGATACGAGTTGGATTTATTTATTCAAATGAATTTCAACAATATACCATATAAAAATAAAACTAAAAATATCAAATAATAAATATTTATATACATATAAAAACTCAACTGAAAAATAAATACTTTGGATACAGTGTAAATATAAAAATATCAACCAAAAAATACTTGCATACAGTGTGCATACAAAAAGTCAATTGACAATTTTTGGAATGTCTAAAAATAATGAGAAAAAAAATTAATCGACTTCTTCAATAGTTGGTCCACTTTCCTTTGATGCTCCCCTATAATCACCGGGCATTCCTCCTCCCTGGGATCCTTGGTGTATCTTCGCCATGATTGGACTGCAAATTCTACTCAGTTCCTTTTGTTTCTCTTCGAATTCTTCTTTCTCAGCTAACGTATTGTTGTCTAACCATTTCAAACAACTATCACATTCGTTTTCAACAGTAGATTTATCTGCAGAAGACAGTTTACTTCCGTTGTCTCTAACAGCTTGTTTTAATTGGAAAATATAACTTTCCAGTTGATTCTTAGCGGCAACTTGTTGTCTTTGGTGTTCATCTTGTTCTTTGTATTTTTCTGCTTCTGACACCATTCTGTCGATTTCTGCTTGTGAGAGACGTCCTTTATCATTCTTGATAGTGATATTACGGGAATTTCCAGAACTTGTATCTTTAGCAGAAACATTCAATATACCGTTTGCATCTAAATCAAAAGTAACTTCAATTTTTGGAACTCCACGTGGTGCAGGAGGAATACCAGTTAAATCGAAAGTTCCTAGAAGGTTGTTGTCTTTTGTCATGGCCCTTTCACCTTCGAATACTTGAATGGTAACAGCAGGTTGATTATCAGAATATGTAGTGAAATCTTTAGTTTGTTTACATGGTATTCTTGCATTTCTTTCTATAATTTTTGTCATTACGCCGCCAGCTGTTTCAATACCAAGGGAAAGTGGAGCAACATCAACCAATAAGACATCTTGGATTTTAGAATCCGTTTCTCCGCTCAAAACTGCTGCTTGGACCGCTGCGCCATATGCCACTGCTTCATCTGGATTGATTGAAAGATTTAAATGTTTTCCACTGAAGTAATTTTGAAGTAGGTGTTGAATTTTTGGAATCCTCGTAGAACCTCCGACTAGAACTATATCGTCAATGTGCCCTTTATCTATTTTTGCATCTGTTAATGCCTTTTCCACAGGTTGAAGAGTACTTTTGAACAAATCTGAACATAACTCCTCAAATCTTGCTCGGCTAATTTTAGTATAGAAATCAATACCTTCGAAAAGTGCATCAATTTCTAATGTGGCTTCAGAGCTAGAAGATAATGTGCGTTTAGCTCTTTCGGCAGCAGTTCTTAGCCTTCGAAGTGCTCTTGGATTGCTTTTTAGATCTTTTTTAAATTTCCTTTTAAATTCATCAGCAAAGTGATTCACTAACCTGTTATCAAAATCTTCTCCTCCAAGATGGGTATCACCTGCTGTTGCCTTTACTTCAAATAAGGAGCCTTCATCTATTGTTAAAATGGATACATCAAAAGTACCTCCACCCAAGTCAAATATAAGGACATTCTTTTCACCTTTTAAATTCTTATCCAAGCCATATGCCAATGCTGCTGCAGTTGGTTCGTTGATAATTCGTAAAACATTTAAACCAGCTATTGCACCTGCATCTTTTGTAGCTTGTCTTTGCGAATCATTGAAATACGCTGGCACTGTGATAACAGCATCTCTAACTGTGGTTCCTAAATAAGCTTCTGCAATTTCCTTCATTTTTGTGAGGACCATGGAACTTATTTCTTCTGGAGCGAATATTTTTCTTTGTCCTTTAAATTCAACTTCAATTTTTGGTTTTCCACCATCATTTACGACTTTAAACGGCCAATGTTTGATGTCTTGTTGAATTTTTGGATCGTCATATTTTCTACCAATTAGACGTTTAGCATCAAAAACTGTATTACTGGGGTTTAACGCCACTTGACCTTTCGCTGCATCTCCTAAAAGTCGTTCATTATCGGTGAACGCCACATAACTTGGAGTTGTTCTATTTCCTTGATCATTGGCAATTATTTCTACTTTTCCATATTGCCACACACCTACGCAGGAATATGTTGTGCCCAAATCAATACCAATTGCTGGAGACTTTACCATTCTGCTTGTTTTTGTATTGACAAATGTTATTGGAGTTAAATCACAAACTTCACAGTTACAATACCAGATAAGTGACTTATACACTTCACGTATTTGAATGTACTGATCTGCCGCCAACCTGAATCGCTTTTATATAAACTGTAAATTCATGACGAACATTCTCGAATAATCTCGAACGTTTCCGAACATTCATGAATCAGGAGTACCAATTATCAAAACTTTCCAGGCACATCTAGAAATTTGGATGAAAGATGGATTGCACATAATTTTTAACAATAATTTTTTGAAGCATTATGTAAAAAATCTGGAATACTTTCTTGTGTTATAAATTTTATTTTAGTTGAATATTGATTTCCTAGTTTTACTTACGATTATTTTTTCCAATTATGTGAAAATTTTATCAATACTTCTATTTCCTAATATAATATTTAACTATATGTGTGCAGTTGGTATATCATCGCTGGAGAAGCATTCGCATGGAATTTTCTATGGTTAATTATATCCCAACAGAACCGGCTCTAATCTTTTTCAATTAAAGAAAATTGTTAGAGGATATTTCAAGTTCTTTTTTATATTTGCATTTATTTTAAGAGCATTTGTTAAAAATTTCATTGTCTTGAATATTCAAAATAAATATCAGTAACTCATTGCGTGGATTGGCAAGTATTCATTAGTATCGGAAAAAGGAAGTAGTTTCTTTCGTTCTACAAAAATAATGACGTAGAAATATGTATCATTGGCATTAGGAACTAAATTATTTAGTCATGTGTTTTGTATAGACTTTGTGATTGCTTCATAGGCATTAGTAAGAAACAGCATTGTAATTAGAGCTCGGAAATGAACTAATACGCGTACATCCCAGAAAATTTTTATGCTTATATAATAATTAGGAAACATTTACACTATATACCTATGCAAATAGCATCATTTTAGCATATATATGTAAATTAATTATAAAAGGGTATAGCTTCAAATTGGCATAAAAATAGAATGCTCATCCAAAATTCATTTAATTTACTTCATAATTTTTACTCGATTCGTCAAATAATACCATTTGAAATAATAATTACTACAATTCATTATTCTCAATAAATAAGGGAAGGCTGTATTTTGTGTTGCATACATAGTAGATAAAAAAGATCTTTATCAAACTAAAAAGATTTTAAAACAAATTAGTATTAATTCTATACATTGTAAATAACATATGCAAATTTAATAGAAAAAAATAACTAGTTATTTATGCATATTATGAATGTGTATCCTCGGCAATTATCACTTTATTACGTTTAGCTCACAATGCCTCCACTAAATGGTAGTTACTTTAAGTATTTCCTAAAATTGTTGACTTATATTGTTTAACAATTCATCTATTTACAATAATCTTAGCAACGAAAATTTATGATTATTTGTACACATAGCTGACTATTGTTATAAATGAGACGAAATACAAATTCAATTTTATTATCATTACCTACTATCAAATATTTCGCAGTACTTTTCTAAGACAAAAATTGTGTAAGAGAAAATTTTAAAATTAATATTCAGTAACTTAGTCTTATTTCATATAGAAAAAAAGCAATGAATGTATAATCTAGTCTAGTATTACGAAAGTTGAATGAATATTTTATGATAATAACTAAAAAAAGTTCTAGAAGTCGACACAAAGTACAATTTGTCTAAAATATCGGAACCATAAATTCCTAGAATAATGGAAACTTTGACTTAATTTTTATTTTGTAAAATAATAGATTCAATTCAAAATTACTCATACATCAGAATCATATTTAATAACGTTACTTATGAGTACGATTAAATACCAATATAGATATTAAGGTACTTCTGACATGACCTCGACATTGGTACTTTTGGTAAATGGTATTTTTAGAATATCCAGAATATATAAAATCAACCTGTAATGAAAAAATACATGATAGACTTATCAAAATAGTCGGTTGGTGTTTAGATAACGTGGTATCGTTTGAAAGTCAAGTGAACGCAATGCTTAAAATAAACGATTTGAACACCGTCCATTAAAACACCGTAGCCGGTTTGGTATGACAAGTGAACGAAAAGAGTATTTCTTTAGCAGCATTTGTGACACAGAACTCGGTGGGTGTGACTCAATTTATATTCATCCCTAACTTGTAAGTAGTTCATGGATTTTTATTAGAATATATCTATTCAATTGTATCTATAATAATTTATATATATATATATATATATATATATATATATATATATATATATATATATATATATATAATAATTACCAATAAATTTGGATTAAGTTTAGTAATTTTTTTTATGTCTGCCTAATAGGCAGTTATTGATTTTCGTTTCGTTAAAAATATCGTGTTAAAATAATTGAATATAAAAAAAAATTGTAATAAATTACTACATTTACAATATTTATTCCAGATTTAGTTAAATTTAGACCTGTTTTATAAATAGATTACAAACCGGTTTACGATATAAATTTCTCTTTATAAAACGTAATAGTTTAGATTCCTTTTTTTCTAAATAATCTTAATGATATAAAAACATGATATTGAACTTATGATTAACAAAAAAAATATGTAGTAATTAATGATGAATCAAATAACTTATCTGGTTTAAAATTCTTCTTAAATAATATGTTGTTGCTCACTAGGTTTATAGTGTAATAATTATTTAAAACTATGATGTCATGCTTGGAGGTCTCATTCACTCAAATATATTTGCATTTTTCATGGTCTGTGACTCAGTTCATCAATAACAGTTTAACTAGCAACTAGCACAAGTCTGTAATTTGTTATTAAATATTATTTAGTTATATTTGGTATTTTTTACGTTCTAGTCACAAGTAACTCAAGCAAATATGACCCAACAGTATTATCCTTTCAAAGTAAGTACTTTTTTTATTATTTTTCGGAAAAATTCAATTTTTATACAACATATGGGCGTTATGTTTTTCAGAAAATATATTTGATGTAATTTAAATTGTGCTATATTTATAGATTCTTGATATATAGCAGATTTAATTTAATTCGAATTTCATGAAAGTCTTTCAGATATATTGATAGTAATTCTGATTCACGGTTTATTAATAGATGTTACTTGATTATATGAAATATACTAAGAAGAATGTGTAACCATTTAAAAAAATTATAATTATGCAAAGAAATGACTAAATTTTTAGAGAAAATATTACTTATCATATTTATTTATGTATTTTATTATTAAATTTTTTTTTGAAGAATTTTTCATACTGATCTAGTTTGCAATAATTATATTGAATTCAAATTAAATGATAATAATTATAATTAATGATTTAAAGTGAAATGAGTATACAAATTGATTAAACAAAAAAGCAAATAAGAAATTTTGGTTCATGTACAGGAGAATGTGGTAATTATTGCGCTTTTAGCTAAAATGTTTACGTGAAAAATTATTCCATACGTTTTTGGGAGATATTACATCTAATATTTTTTATTTGTTTTATTTCCTACTATTGTTCCACCATCAAATGATCTAATTGTTATTGGCCAGCTTATTTCATTAACACCTGGATTCTTTTTTTAAGAAGTTAATTTTTTGTACTTTTTCAAATTATTACCAAAAGAAAATTCAAATTCCGATTTTTTTTTGTTTTATATTCTATATACAGGATGTTCAGATTGGTAATGATAACCGTAAAAGGACCACCCACTTTTTAATATTTAAAAAAATATGTATTAACAATTTATCTTGTATGTTAATTTTAGACAAGAAATTAGAATAAATTCAGTAAATTAAATAAAAAAATCTTATTTTGTATGAAAAATAGAAAAGATAATTTATCCAAAGGTTGAATTGACATTTTTGGGACTCGACATTGTTAGGAATTAATGTGGTTTTTGCCCATTTGCCCAATTGTTTTAAAGTCCCTGTATAGGAAAGTCTGGACACGAGCAATAACGCCCATGTGTAAGAGAAGAATTTTATGTCCTTATCTATTCTCTCCTTTCAAGAAATTAAAGGCGTCTCTCCATCACATGGTCTTGCGAATGTAAATATAATAAACCAAACTTTAATTTGCTTGCGCTATATTTGGTTGCACGTTTGTTAAATATGAATGTTTTCCAAAAATGCCCCCATGCAGCTATTCCAGTTGCGAAAATACTACCAATCATGGTATATGGCATACTCAGATATTGTCGTTTGACTCTTCTCTTTTCGTAATTTCATTATTCATGTCCATAAAACTTCTAAGATTTGAATATGTGTAACATTGTACGATCATTTGAATAGACCACTGTTTCGCGCGCTTCTCTTATTGGAGACGCCATTAATTTCTTAGCTCGAGGTCAACCAATCGCCTTATTCTAAATAGAACATGAACGGCATCTCTTTAATATGACGTGAACTAAAGTTGCAGCGAAAATATTTAGGGGTTAACTTATTATTCAAATAAAGATATTTAGGCTTAAATTCATAGTTGACACTTTCATTTAAATAACACTTATACGTGAGTGAAGAAAATTTGTCATCAATGTTTCATTAGGAACTTTAAGTGGCATATTATGCAGTCATTATCCGTCAAGCTTATGCATTTGAACTGTTATCTAACTATATCGATTCTAGAATCCTTAGGTGATCTGTCAGATTCCTTGACTGATTGTTCTGTCTATAAGGTACATTACTCCATATTTTTCTAAAATATCCTTTATACGAGTGAATTTTTCTATATTGGCGATTGGATTACTGTATTTTAGGTTTAACTTAATACATAAAAACCTGTCTTCGTAGATTAATAATTCCTAGTTTATAATAGAAATATATAAATGACTTGACGAGTTCAGGAAAAAATATTGGCTGTAAAAGTTGTTGATATTATGTTGTAAAAATGTCTGTTAAATGATATAGTTATTAACAAATACAAAAATTAAATTTAGAATGTGTTTATAAACTAAAGTAATTAAATAAATCTAACCTCAACTAAATTTGTAAATCTAATTTACCATTTTTAAATAATTATTTATATATGTATATTTACAAGAACATTTATTATTATTTCTAAATATATGTATTCTAAATAAATAAAACATTCCATTTAAAATTACATATTATAATCGTTTATGCAAGTCGGGTTATTTGAATCCTAGAAATTTTATAGTATCTACATTGTATGATCTTTTGAAAAATTTTCTTAGACATTAACATAATCTAGTGGGACAACCTTATTACTCGCCAGTTGTAACAACTGACCACAGTAAAGATCAAAACGCTTCTTGAACTGTAGTTCGAAAATTCCGTTCTGGAGATTTTTACCTCAAAGATGAACAACGTTCTGGTCATCCTACTGAAGTTGATGATGACCAAATCAAAGTCATAATTGAAAAGAATCGTCATTCGAGAGGTTGCGAAGAGGCTACGTGTATCACACTTAAATGTATTGGGCTGGTTAAGAAGCTTAATACCTTTCTTGGTGATGGAAAATGGGTACTGTATAGTAACATAGTTCGAAAACGATCATGGAGCAAACACGATGAACCAGAACAAACCACATCGAAACTTCAAGGACAACAAACAAAGCTCATGCTATCAGTTTGATGCGATTACAAAGGTGTTGTGTTTTTGAGCAGCTTCCAAAGAACCAAATGATCAATTCTGATGTTTACTGTCAACAATTAATGAAACTAGATAGAGCAATCAAAGAAAAACTGCCAGAATTGTCAAATCGGAAAGGTTTAGTGTTCCACCATGATAATGCAAGGACTTGCACATCTTTAGCAATTCGTGGGAAACTATTGGAGCAGCTTCTCTGGGAAGTGATGCCACATCCCCCATACAGCACTGATCTGGTTTATTATACTGATTTATTCCGAAGCTTGCAGAATTCTTTAAATCAAAGTTAAACTTTCACAAATGACGATGACCTTCAATCGCATCTGGTTCAGTTTTTTGCTGATAAGGACCAGAAATTTTATGATTGCGGAATCATGAAGATGAAAAAAGATGGCAAAAGGTCATTTAGCAAAATGGAGAATACATAATCGATAAAAAACTATTTATAGTTAAAAAAAGTATTTTATTTTACTTGTCGCCAACCAATAGTTGTGAATTAAGGTATTCCTTTATATCTAATTAATGCAATAACTCATCCAAGCATCTCTACTGATAATTTCTTGAAGGATATCTCTTTATTTTTCAATAACTGCATTTTCAATTCCTTGAACATTGTATATTGCTCTCTAATCATATAATAGTGGAATAGCTCGCCTAGACGTACTGATCTGAGACCTATAAATTTCTAATCGGTATAAACATTCAAAATTTTGTCCTGTAGTAGGTATTATGTTATTTGACATTAAAAAAATCCTTAAAATCGTTAATAGTTTTTGTGAATCTTAGATTGTTGAAAATTTTCACATCTAATTGAAGTTGCCTGGGCTAATTGAAAAACGATGTGTTTGTGGGATATATTTTTTTCTTGGAAATTCTTTCTAAAATCTCGTAAGCCTGTACCTCGTAAAAGACATCAGAGGTATGAGGAAGTAAGTATGATATCTTTAAATAAAAAAAGCCGCAAACGGATTTTGCAAGATGTAGCTTGAAATGAGAAAAGTAGCAGGAGCTACATCACGAATTTTGTTTCGAAATATGGAAAATAATAATACATTTATATATAGTCTCTCAAAGTAATTGATAAATCTGAAACGGGTTATTTTTTATGTACCTCTCTAAGAATGAATATCGATTTTTTGGTTTCGATCTACTCGGTGTTTACTGTGATATAAATTGCCAATTATTTCGCCATCGTTATAATTCGCGTTCTCTTCCTAACGTTTCTTATCTTTTGTGATTTTTGGCCATGCTTCCAGGATTCAACCAGCTGATCCAATTTACCTTACCTCTTTCTTATATATCTAAGTACATCATTTATTTGACACTTCTCACTGATTCCTCTGCTTTTCAGTCAGTTTTTATTATAATCCTTATAGTTTTTACACCCAGTTCCACAATCAAGTAGTTACTACTGCTGGTTTGCTAATCTGTACTTGTGAGGTATCCCAAGCTATACAAAGCTAGACGAAGGTTGTTATTTGAGTTTTGAGATATGGCAACATTGATGTGGATATGTCAAATCTGACATGACGATCATAAAGTTTGACATTTTTAATGGCGAACGTACCCAGAACGTGTTGTCATACACATTACTTGAAACATTGATCTTGGTCAAAAAATGGAATGAAATTGCGAACATTTTCGTGCGATGATTTTCTATGACTTGCGTTATGGCTTATGCTCAACTCGCTTCGATTTTTGGTGACGAAGCATTATATTTTCGCTGGTTTTATGAATTCAGTCGTAGTCGCACTTCATTACAGGTTGAATTTCGTAAAAGTCGACTGGTGTGCCAGGAAACATCGATGCTGTGCGAAAACTGACATTGCAAAATGCACGTGTTGATGCAAAGATATGCAGTAAAAATCGTGGCAGACGACGAATCTTGGATCTATGTAAATGGACATGTGATTTGAATGCATCAACCGCTTCTTCAGGTATAGAAAAACGTTGACCTCTCAATTTATTTTTGATCTATGGGAATAAGAAGAAATCATTAGGTGCAAAACAAGGTTTATACGGCGGATAACCCATCAATTCCATGTTTCGACTGTTCAAAGACATTTTTATTTAAATTGGTGGTGGAAAATGATACGTCTTCTATGATTGGTTTTCCTGATTGGATCCGTTAGTGTTAAATCCATGCAGTCAAATCAAAACGGTAAATTCTTATTGTTTATAAGAAATGTGAAAATCATCTATACGAATCAATAATTGTAATCATAAGAGGGTTTCTCTAAATGTGTAAGTCGTATATAACATCTCTTGATGCATAAAAATTCTTGATTTCTTAGAAAATTTGTTTATAGAGATAGAAGATACTATTAACAATAGATAACCCTCTTATATTAATGGTTTAGGTCTTTCAAATTTCAAATGTTTATCTTAAATTTGAAAAAACAAACTTGATTATACTCACTACCTCCGAAGGAGAAGATTCACATCAAGTTTGTCGCATAAATTTAGAACCACCCTGTATATGCATATTTCTGTTTTTCTTATTGTGAGGAATACATAATTTCAAAGCTTGTAAATGGTCATAATAGCTGTTGAGCGAGGCAGCCAACGACCTGGAGGCAGAGGTCTCTCCTAACCTCTGAGCTGATGATGTGTAGTCCCATTCTGCACAACTCTGATACCTCATACATCACGCTATGATACACTTTGGTTGGTTTCTGAGACGTGGTGTACCAAGTATCAGACTTGTGACACTGACACAACTTCTACCTCACGATCGTCTTTGTCTCGGTCAACTGCCATTACGATTACTGAGATAATTCCAATATTGCAACATTTTTTCAATAAATTGTACTCAAGATAATCAAAAACTAACAGCAGTTTTATTTGTATTAAATACATTCTAGAAAAAATAAAAGCAGCTTCGTCGAAAATTAATTACTGTGTTATAAGGTGTAACTTGACACACAACTAATTTCCAGCTGTATATTCTTTAAAGATTTACAAATAATTGTCTAATCATGTACGTAACATTCCAGCTGTTATTCTAACCTCAATTTTTTGTTATGATCTGCACATCTTGTCAGGACTATTAAACATCTATTCCTTCAAAGATCCAACCTAACAGGATTTGAACTGACCTAGTAGTAGTTGGTATTGAATTTCCAACCAACTTGTCAGCTGTCGGCATTAGGAGTATCTGCAACTGAAACTATGTGAAATCTTTATGCTGACGTTTAATAGGGTACGAATCACGCTCTGTATTTATTGAGAATTCATTTTGAGAAATTTTTAATTCAATATGATTCCTTATGGCCCCGGATATCAGCATCATTTTATAAGCAAATAACCACTTACAAACAAATATTTTTTGAGACGTAGCATTTTTAGAATATAATTTATGTAACTTTTCCTTGGTTTCATTAATACAAAATATTGTGTTTTCTTCATATTTACACAAAAATAAAATTTTGTATATGCATATAAAAACTAATCTACCTGTTAGAATTATACGAAATTTTGACAGATGACATTAGAAACATAGCGGAAGTCACTCTTCTGCAACTCTTATATAAATGTTTATACGTAATATTTATTTCGATGATGAACGATTTTATTATTAACTGAATAGGTGTTTTAGGTTATAATTTTTTATCACCTATAGTCTTCACTTTGTATTTTTCTTCTCCCTATTTTTCTTTTTGGTTGTTTTCCATCCCCGTTCTGGTAAATACCCCAGTGGCGAGTATTGATCGATTTATTACAAAATCAATCGTTATTGTTAGAAAATAGAATAGAAACTTTTCTCATATATAAAATAACTTGAACTGTGGCGTCTGCTATTTTTCTCATGGGGCTTTTAATTTTTCAAATACAATAGCTGAAGTCTACGGCTCAGCTACTTTTTCATAAAAAAGCTATTATTTCAGCTTTGCTACATCTAAAAGCGTATGTATATATTTTAAATCGTGTTTAATCGGAATAGACAACAGAGTATAGAAAAAATAACTTAAGGAATAAATATTGAAGGGTGTTTCTGAATTTATCTGACATTTCGAGGAGTTGACAGAGTTTCTGTGTAAAGTATGTAGGAATTTGAGAATAGATCTGATTCCAAAATTGAAATTGATGAATGAAATTGAGGGTAGCTTACGCCGATTTTAAATATCCAAAAACACACAAAATTATCTTCTGATATTTTGGGTAGAACACCTAGAAATTCGCAGGAAAGTTGATTGTTTGAAATATAGCCTGAATCAGAAATCCGTATACTTAGGAAATATTTTGCTCGATTTCGTTCGGGAACATTGAATTTAAAGATAACTCTCGCCTTAGTCGTGGAAAATTTGAAAAAGTCAATATGATTCAAATAATTTTGATAAACCGATATCTAAACATCTACCACAAAACAACGATTACAGGCGATGAGAAGCGGATTACGCATGTCAATAAATTAAGTCATACGAACTTTAGAATCCGTCCCTTCGTACTTGTTAAAGGTTGTCACTTTTTTATAATCCTTCCTCCTGATGTGATGTAAAATATTTTTTAAATTTATGTACGCATTTAAAAATAATCGAGAGAAAACATTTTTAGTGAAAAAAGTAATCCAGATAACCATAATACTTGCAACCCGGAGAAGGTTTCAAACAGAAAAAAAATCGAAATTCCTTTTTCTAAAAACAATAAATTATCGATAACTTCTCGTATTTACATATATTGTAATACTTAAACAAACACTTATCCTTATTTTGATTACACTTATCAGTATTGCCTATTGTAGGAAATATGAATAAGGAAGTAATTATTCATTTCTTTGATATTTCAAATTCAACTCGAGCAGATTAGATATTTTTATCCGGTCTTGGAATGTATTTAAAAACTTTTAAAAAGGAAAACAATGATCTAATTATGGATATTATTAATTACCTTACAAATTTCCGGTATCTGTTTCAATAAGCGTAGAGATCATAAATTTTTTAAATCGCAATTATACTCGATGGAAAATATAAAATCTCGTTAATTCAGATTTACTTTGTTTTGAGTAAAATAAGCGGTCGTCTTTTTTTAATACCCCTCGCATTTCCATTCTTTAAAAACCAAACACCATATGTCAATATATTTTTCGGACGGTTTTTCCTTTTCTCTGTAATATCTAGATTTCGTTTTTTAGTCAAATGATTAACGTTAGTGACTAATACAACTGAATTGTAACGGAAATCCCATAACAATTTGAAAGTTCAATTCTGAAAAAAGTGATTACGGAGATAAAACCTGAAAGCAACAGGACAAAACTCCTGTTTCATTAGAAACTTCCGGATTTATCGTCTGCATCCCAAGAGTGAATTTATAAAATATAGAAGCAGTTTTGCGAGTTTGATGATATTGGAAAATAAAAAATCAGCTGCCAATGCTTGGTGGAATCAATTTAGATGCGGTGCTTTATTTATGCATAACATTCAATTTTAGCAATACATGGATAGTTAACATATTAAAGGAGAATAAAATGCGTCCCTATAAAGTAATACCTACTCAGAAGTTTATGGAAGACGATTTCTATAGAATTTATTTTTGTGAGCGAAAGTTTTACTTGTTGGATAACGAACAATATTATCCAATTAGAAGATGTTATGTTATGCGAAATTGCCGCTATTGGTCAACTCACTGGACTAGATGTTTCGGCAGGGATTGCCGGAAATCCATATCATTGGCCTCTTTTCCATTGAGGGCAATTTGAATGGTTAGAATCATTTGGAACTACTTCAAAATGATGTCAGTCCAACTTTAGCAAATTTATATCCTAATCCAGGAAACCTTCAGATTCCAGTGAAAACGATATCGCTCCAGTAAGATAAAACACCACAATTACTAAAGTCAGACGTTAGATGTCAGACAGAACCGCAATGCAATATTTATTAGGAAGGCGAAGATCGTTGGAATGGCCAGCGCGATCTCCTGAACTTACATTATTGAACTTTCTATGGAGATATGTAAATGGCCCATTCTAAATGGATTCACCAGGCAAAAAAATCGATTTTTTTCAAACTTTGGGATATCATTTTATATTCATTTTATTTGAGGAAATATGGCCGCTTCCATTTTTCCGAAAAACGTTTTTTGAATCCTATGCCGCCACGTGTAAGTCTACGTTATGGATAAGCTATTTAAGCATTCAACAAGTACACTCATTTCAAACGGCCGTCATTATGGCCCAAATTGACCTACCAGCACCATTTTGTTCTAAAATGTACGTTTTTTACTCGAAAAAACTAAAAAAATGAACTTTTTTGCAAAAATTGATTTCTCAAAAAAACCATCCTTAATTTTCCAGAATTTTGGATATGTTACGTAATAAATGATTTATTTTATAAAAAAATTGTTACGAAATTTGTAAAATTCAATTCAATATACTATTCTAAATTAAAAAAAAAGTCGATTAACGTGATACTATTACACATTGGACTAATTTTTTTATTGATTTTTATTGTCATCAACAACCAGAAAGTATGCGAAATTTTGAATCAATGAGTTGGTTAAAATTTGCTTAGAAAATTCCACCTAAACAGACAGCGAAATAAAGTTTGATAAAAAGAATGAGAATATTACTTTCCTGTAAATTTAATAATTACATATTTTTTATAAATGCAATCACTGCCGTAAAATAAACAATGACATGACGTAATGAAACAACATTCTTAAAGTTTCACTTTTGATTCTAGATGGGTATAGGTACCTTGAATATTTCCCCGCAAAGTTTCTGTGACTCATCCAATCTGAAATTAACCTTCGAACGTTACAGCAATTTATTTATTTTTAGCTCTTTCCTTCTTATTTTCGTTCTTCAATCTTGTTCAGTTTACGGTATGAATATCTATTACGTCATGCGGCAAATACTCACGTATTTAATATATTAATGAGAAATTATGCCACGTTGAACGTTATTGGAATATTGATTTGAATATCTGTGGGCGAAGATGTGAGGTTAATGTTAATATTTCAGTCATTATCTCAAAGAGCGCCATATCAATCTTTATACTAAAGGATGTGGTTCCGTTTTTCAATATCTCAGCACCATTTTTCTTAATGTTTTGAATCTATGTCTTCATAATAAACTTTTAAAAATAATAAGTATGTACTTCATTTAACCAGGATCCATCTATGTTCTAAAAATTTTTTGAAATACAAATTCTCTTCACCAATTTGATAATATGTCGACTAAGTACTTACAACTTGTTATCTTGTCCTCTCTGTACTAATAATGTTAAAAAATGTGTCAATATTTTAGGAATAAGATGTCGGTTTCATAATTATTTATCGTATCACTCGATCTAAATCAATCTATAACAAATTGCGCACCACGCCTATGATATTTCTATTTGACCCGCTTTATTGATCTAGCTTATCAAAACTATGGATTCTAGAGCGCCAACAAGACTAGGAACGTTAGCGTGTTATAAAATACTCGGTTTACGACTTTTCCCTAGAAACGAGCTTTGTAATGAATGAAATAGTAACAAGAACATAAATAATTTGCTATTGAACAAAAAAGGGACGTCCTTAACATGTTAGAACTTCCTCTATGTATAAGTTATTTCTAAAGAATCGTAAGTCTGGGGTAATATATCAGAATAATGAAAAAATTGATGTTGCTCAGCAAATTTGACTGACTTTTGAAAAGTTTTATATCCCCCTACTATTGCTAATGTAAAGACACTTAGAAAAACAGGGCTGAGGTATAAAAGCTATATATATGGCTTGTATATCGCTATGTAATAATTAATAAATATAATCATCAACGATTACTGGGTCAAAATTTGTTATGTGTCCATAACCTATTATTTCCATCCATTTGATACAAACTGTAGATAGCAGGTCCTTCACAAAAAACACACATAAATTGGAAAGGTCATTGGTCAGCCTATTTTACCTAACCTGACCTAACCTAACCTAACCTAACCATAAGGTTAAGTTAGGCTAGGTTATTGTAATAATAGCATTACAATCAAAAACATCAAAACATCAAAAAAGTCCACAAAATAATTTTGGATGACTGAGATAACTGAAACCCTTAAGATATCAGAGGAGCTTGTTGGACATATTGTGAATGGATATTTGCGTATGCAAAAGCTCTGTTCAAAATTGTTGTTGCGCGTGCTCACAATCCACCACAAACAACAGTGATTGTTGACTCTAAGGATTGTTTAGAGCTGTTTTATTTCAGTGATTGTAATAAACCTAATCTTGAAATGGGAAAAACCATAAACAGCGACTATTACTTAGAATTATTGGAGAGTACAAACGAAGAAATCGCGGAAAAACTTCCCATTTGAAGAAGAAGAAAGTACTGTTTAATCAATACAATCTACCGTGTCCCTAATCAATTAAAATAATGGCCAAATTGTATGAATTGGGCTTCGAGTTTCTTCCGCATCCACTGTATTCTCCAGATCTGGTACCCATCGACTTTTTTCAGTTTTCAGACCTCAATACATTGCTAGCCGGATAGAATTTTTGGGTCGATAAAGAGATAATCGGTGAAACTAAAGCCTATTGTGACACAATACAATTTTATCTAAAGAAGACTATTTTCTCTATGCTAGCATGCCAACTTTTCAGCCCTCGTCACCTTGTTTTTTGTTTAGATTTTAGTTGTGGGCACATAACGAATTTCGACCCACTGCTGCTTGAATCTTGCCTTAAAGCTGTTATACAAATAAGTACAAATACAATACCTACAATATGTTTATCCGTTGCAGTGTACACCCACTGTCTACCCGGCCGATCCCTTCGACCCCGTAGCCGATGCCGCCACACTAAAGAAGGCTATGAAAGGTTTCGGAACGGACGAGAAAGCCATCATCGACGTCTTGGCACGCAGAGGTATCGTCCAACGTCTCGAAATCGCAGAAACTTTCAAAACATCATACGGCAAAGATCTTGTTTCTGAATTGAAGAGCGAATTGGGCGGAAAATTCGAAGATGTTATGGTAGCCCTTATGACACCGCTACCACAATTTTATGCCAAAGAACTTCACGATGCCGTAGCTGGATTGGGTACTGATGAAGAAGCCATCATCGAAATATTGTGCACTTTGTCCAATTATGGTATTCGTACTATTGCGCAGTTTTATGAACAACGTAAGTACCCGCATTTTCTTAATATTTATTCTATATGATGTTTGTTTTGACGTACATCTCAATACTTAAAAATAACGTACGTAGTTCGATCCATGAGTTCGTACACCCCGCTTTTTCAATTTCATTGTCCCTATTAAATTTTCTACGTAATAATTCGGCATTTAGCTTTGCGAACAAAAAATAGTCGGAAGGAGTCGTATCAGGGATATACGGTGAAGCTTCAATTTCTGTGAAACCACATTCATGTACAGTAGCCTTGAAAAACGAAGCAGTGTAGACTGGACTCTCTCCCTTTCTTTCCTTCTCTCTCTCTCCCTTTCTTTCCATATATCTCTCTCTCCCTCTTCCTCTCTCTACCCCTCTCTCCCCACGTCTTTCTCTCTCTCTCCCTACGTCTTCCTCTCTCCTTCTCTCCCTACGTCTTTCTCTCTTCTCCTCTCTCCCTACGTCTTTCTCTCTCTCTCTCTCTCTCTCTCTCTCTCTTCCCCTCTCTCTCTCTCTGCCGACCGCCTGCGACGCGACAGCTATAACCCGGAATTTTGAATTCAGTTTTAAAAATTTACAGACATATTTATATAGATTCAAACTAACATTTTATGCAAAAAATGTTTTTTTATCAATTCTATATGTATCTTCCTCCTGAACCTTCAAATTAAAATATGTTATGAAACTGCGGAGTCACTCACAAACAAATTACGAGAAAACAATGTAAAAAGTTTGCTAAACTACCAAAAGTGTAACGGTCACTAGTTGAGAGTTAAAAACATGAACCTGCATACGATTAATCATAAAAATTCTCAACGAAATGCGTCAACAGAGTCAAATATGAGAAAACGTGAATGTTTGTATATATGGATTATAAATAAAAAATATATCACTGATAAAAAACAATTTGAGCAAAATTTATGATTCTATTTTACAAATTTCGATGCAACTTAACATAATTTAAATTTATTATTACCCCAACCACATATTTATAGCTTACGCTTGCGCTCTTGAATAATTTTATAAACAATTGTACGTGAATTTATTTTGGGAGGTGATTACTATGATTCTGTTAGTTGTTGGTTTCGATACATTTTCAAGTCAAGGTTATAACGATGAGAGACTTACCTAGATTACAGCAATTTTGTGATGTAATTCTCATATAGTAAAAAGTGTTAACAAATATTTGTGATAAAACACTCTCGCGTCGTATTATTCTCACATGGTAGTTGAAGCTTCTTCAATTAACGGGAAAATTATTACTTTAACTATGTCAAAAAGATAAATATATCAAACATAATATGACGCAAGAACATTTCTATCCTTTCACATTGGCAATATAGGCCACGATTGAAATATGACTTCACGGTCTTTGATGAGGGGTACATTTTACTTAATTCCAAAGATAATGTCGTTGAAATTCCTTTTCCACTACTAGAGAAACCTGACGAGTATTAGCAATGTTTACTACTACAAGGACCACTCTGTATATTTTGAAATACCACGAAAGTAAAGGAGCTAGAGCTGGCAACTTTGCATTTTAAATACCACCATCATCGTGAGCTCTGACTGCAGTTAATTAAAAAATGAAATAGTGATACATACTATTTGCCATAGACATATGAATGAATGAATGAAATACGATCTATCATATTATAATCTTTTATGATTTCAAGATCGGTATTCACCAGATTTGGCCTCCAGCGACACCCTGGTAGTTAAAACTTTAAGAAATACACAATTAAAAACATTCAACTTTTTACATCGTACCTTAGTCAGAAATTTAGCGCAAGTTTCATCGTCTTTAAAAGTGATTAGTAAAAGAAAAGTAACAAATGACCAATATTTTGTGGATGAAACTTGACATCTATTACCCCAGGTGAAATGATTTATATATATATATATATATATATATATATATATATATATATATATATATATATATATATATATATATATATATATATATATTTGCGAAGAGAACATCAGAAATAAATTTATAATAAACCACCATAGTGAAGCTTTTAAAATTTTTATTTAAGCCATAAAATTAAAGGCAAATATTAGTTACGAATTATTTTTACTGATATAAATTTTTATTGCTATGGAATAATCGTTACTTCGAGGTCCTAGTGAACGTAGTAGAGTTGGGAATTACTACTTAGAACTCTAACAGTTTAAAAATAACAGAGAGGTTATAGGTTACAATAATGAGATTCGATTTATGTTCAAATTAGAAATTATGGATAATCAACGTGTACTGATAACACTTAAGAGTTGTCTTTATTCTAGTAATATTTGTTTCTATTGAAAGCGACTTATCCCTATGATAACCTAAGTTATTTTATTGGATGTTTGTTTACGTATAATGGAAAAAAAATTCTATTTTAAGATGTGTTATTTTTATCTTTACCATACACGTAACGTTGACCTCTGGGGCAATCATTATTAATTATAAAAATAATTAACATAATCATTTAATTTTTGATATAGTTGAAGTATTTGCGCCGAAAAAATAAAAACTAAATGAAACAAAAAATTATTGAAAATAATAATTTTTTGATTTTTTATGACCCAAACATTTACCGTCTTTTGTTCACAGTGGTCTAGCAATAACAACGATCTTTCAAACTTTTATTTATTATATAAATTGTTCACACATTGTTGGACACTTAGGCTGCTCTTCTTCAAATTTCCATGGGTTCAATGGTCCGTCTTATTGTTTGTGCGATTTACTCTACTCCTTTTTGCATCCGATTCGACGTTGTATATCTCGCAACTTTTAGAAAAGGCAAATTCATAGACTAAAAACGATCTTGAAGCATGGATCCACTAGTTGAAGTTAACCCTATTCGGAATCCTGTCCATTTTGACGTATTAGCTTTTTGTTTGTTCTCGTACTTCTCGCTGTCTTTACTGCCAGTTTGGTTTAGTTGGTTGCTTGACCTTAGATGCCCGGACTAATCAATCATAGTGTAGTCTGTTAGTTTCCTTGGTAAGACGTTGTGATGCGTCCTCAATTTTTTTAATTTATTTCTGGTTTTATTATATTTTCTTCTGATCCAACTCTCGTAGATCAAGCCACACGCTTTGTATAAAAAATACTTGTATATTTTGCTCAAATTTAATTTTAATTTTGAATTTTAATTCAATTCAAAATACTTCTGTGATTTTTCCAAATCAGAAAAAAAAATAAATAAAAACGTTTCATAAATTTTGTCTTCAACAACAATTTCAACAATGCATATAAAAAATTTAAAGGTCATCCTCACCGAATTATCGATTACATTATACACGTCATATATTGTCTATTTATGATCATTAGAAATATAAATAGAATAAAACCAAGTGCTTTGTTAATTTTATATAGACAGCAATATACCAAGTAGACAACTTTTATTTTAGCAATAATGTCGTTTTGAAAATTTTATTGTTAGCATATTGCTAACTTAACTAGACCCAAGATCTACTGTTTACTGACGAAATTCTGTGCGATCTATTATTTATATAATTCTAGAAATCTTGAATGTAACAGCATAGATTTGTTCACAATTACGTATTTTTTGTTTGTTTGAAGTAAGAAAATGCTTGTTGAATTATGAAGTAGTAGCTAATGAAAGTTATGAAAGAATAATGAAAGCTAATGAAATGAAAATGAACCTGAAAAATTCTCGTCTTTGAGGCAAAAAGCTATAAAATCATTTTGAATACCTGTCATTGCAGGAGCCCCCTCAGTTGTTATTGATACGAGTTTATATCAAAATCTATGATCTGAGTTACTTGAATATATCAAGGTCGCGGGTTTTTTTCAATGAAATTACACTTAATAATTCTTCTTTCGACGAGATATCTTCAAAGACATTCCCAAAAAGCCGTGAGTAGCAGAAATCCATCACGTAAGTCGAATTTTTCGTCGAATGAAGAATTTAACTAATACACAAACAAATCTTTCCATAAAATGAATTTCTTGGAAATGATATCAATTCTCAATCTTATTTCTTTATATGGAAAATTTGCTATTCCTCAATAACTTTTCAT
This sequence comes from Diorhabda sublineata, assembly GCF_026230105.1. Classification (NCBI taxonomy): domain Eukaryota; kingdom Metazoa; phylum Arthropoda; class Insecta; order Coleoptera; family Chrysomelidae; genus Diorhabda; species Diorhabda sublineata. Next base: position 22,599,861 of record NC_079476.1, read on the forward strand.
TTCTCTCTCGAATGAAAATTCATAATTTCAATAGACCCGGTGGTTTCGAACCCTCTTGTTCAATTCCAATTGACAACAAAGAAAAAATTGTCATAATGACAAGAAATTTCGAAAATGGGAAGTAAAAAAAATCACCCTAGCAACGATCATACTCGTATTATTCATTAAATAGGAGGCGGTCCAGTTCAACAATTACAACGATCAAAATGATTTCGGGCGTTTTGTCCTAGAAGAACTGAAGAAGAAAACTTTGAACTTGAGAAAGACAATTCTTCAACATCACCCCTACTTGCATGCGAAGTTCGAACCTTCTAGTTAAACTTTTTTTGGCCAAAAAAATAAGAAAATATAACAAAAATGACCATAAAATGGAGAGGGGTGGAAATGGAAAGTTTCGACCTGAGACAGGAAATCTAAGAAAACAGCTGATATATGTCAAACTGGTGGCCGTGGGGAAATAAATTGATTTTCTCGTATGTACCCCTGTTAGCTTCTTCTTTATGGTGTTGGGAAGACTCCATAGTTACTTGTTAAAGTTGTCTCACTGAAACTAATACAGCAGTTTTTTTAGTCAGCTAAACTTCCAAGCTATTTAAAAAATTTAGGACGCTTGTGTTTGTTTCGTGCTTAAATAACGGAAGTTTTTTGTACATTAGTTTTAACTGTTGCGTTCATGTTTATAAAACAAAGTAAAAAGTCTAGAAGGTTGCAAAGTGATAACTCAGTGGCAGATAAAAGGTACAAAAATAAACTCAAAGCTTTATGTGGAGTTAATCCGTTTAGTCAGCATCCTGCTCATATTCTACAAGTTTCCAATATATTTTATTTATTGCTTGCCTACACTAGGCAAAAAACTGCAGAGTGGAAAAAAGACGAGAAAGCCACATTTCCGGGAAGAAATTTCGCACTTATTCTAGTAGCAACTCTTGAAGAAGAAATTTCGCAATAAAACCGGAAATAATCGGGTGTAAAATCGAATAAAAAAATTCATAAACCACACAAAAACTTACGGCAAAAGCTTTTGTTTATCATATTTTGACAATTCGTTAGATTGCTCTATAGTAGTAGTTGTAATTATATTTTAAGCAAATTAGCCCTATATCCGATGTATGTAAAAACAGAAGAACTTTTGCCTGAGCTTGACTATATCTCCGGCATGGCTTGCATATACCACTGAAAAGTAGTTTGTATTCTTATTAAAAATTGATAGTACAATAGTAACGCAAATAGAAATATAAGGTTACTGGTTATTGTCATGCCATTATGTAAGATTCTTCATGTAACTCAGTATATTGTATGGAAATATAAATATACTAGATACTAGACAACTATACACTATATAGCTGTTGTTTTTATGAAAATATAAATCAATATTACCATTCAAATACACATATTAGTAAACAAAACAAATCTTGCTCACAAAAAAATGATAATTATTTATCTGCTTTTACTAAAAATATCTATTTTTTGATAAATATTTTATTATATTTAGTTTTAGTAATCACAATACACACAGATGGTTTTATGGTCATTTTTTTACAGTGTATGGAAAAACTTTAGAAAAAGACTTGAAAGGAGATACTTCCGGCCACTTTAAAAGACTGTGTATTTCCCTAGTACAAGTAAGTGACTTTTTTTGAAAAATTTAGTTAATGATAACATTTATTATCTTATAAATAGAAATTAAGGTGCTTCTACTTACTGGGTACTTATGTAGTACGTTATTATCACTGTTACAAGAGGAAGCAAGAGCCACTTTCGTTAGAATTAAAAAAGGTTTCAATAGTAACAACTTGAGATGAGAAACAAAGACTACTTGAGTCCCGTGTATGGTCTGCGCCCTTGTATGGTGCGGAGCACTATATGTAGATGATAACGTCCACAAAGAAACTGGGGGTAGTTTAGATGCGACTATATTAAAAACTGACAATTTGTCAAACAAAACAGTCTTAGAAATGAGGACTTAAAGTGCAAAATTAGAAACCAAAAGAGTTATGGTCTGCGTTAGTTGATGATAAACATCTTAGACAGTAGAGAACCTGTATATACAAAATCTTCTGTTTTCCTTTTTTACAGTACACTTAAGTAATTCAAGTTTAAATTGAATTTGAAAAGTAATTTCAAAAATATTCTAACTAACTCACCAATTCAGAGTTCATATTTTTTTCTGAATGCTTCTCAAATTGGAATATTGTTTATTTGTAGTAACCAGCAATAAATTTGAATTCATTACCAAGTTAATCTGAATTATTTCTGTCCTTTAGGCCAACAGGGATGAAAATCAAGGTGTAAATGAACAACAAGCTTTAGCTGATGCCGAAGCTTTAATTGAAGCCGGTGAAGGAAAATGGGGCACAGAAGAATCTATCTTCAATTCCATCTTGATCACAAGAAGCTACCAACAATTGAGAGCCACCTTTGCCGAATACGAGAGGTTAACAGGCAAAGACATTGAACAGTCGATTAAGAAAGAATTTTCAGGAAATGTTGAAAAGGGATTATTAGGAATTGGTAAATATTTTGTTTTTTATATTTATATTTTTTGGTAGATAATATTAATTAAGATTGAGAAAATGTGATTTTCAATATTAAAAAAATATTTCCCCACTAATTCTAAGTGTGTAATTGAGGACGTATATCAATTATTATTACGTATGTCTTATATATTAACATCCTTAATTATTGTTATTAATGTTATTTTTACTTCAGTGAAATGCGTGAAGAGCAAAGTCGGCTACTTCGCTGAACGTCTCCACGACGCTATGTCTGGTTTGGGAACAAATGACAAGACTTTAATTCGTATCATTGTATCTAGATCTGAAATCGATTTAGCTGACATCAAACAAGCCTTTTTGGATAAATACGGCAAGACTTTGGAAAGCTGGGTACAGGTAAATATCAACAAAGTTTCACATATTTATTATATCCTTGTTTATTTTTGAGTTGTCTTTTCAAAGTTACAAATTATGATAATTTTTCATTTATAAGATTAACATATCATTGGATAAGTTAACAGATTTTCTTCAATAAAAACAAACTATCCTTACCCAACAAGCTAACATGCTTCGAGTTGTTTGTTCGAAAATAAGAGGGTTAAGTGATATAGACTCAAGTATTAATGCAAACTATCGCTATCTAGCAAACAAGTTTGAAACTTTCTTAAACATAGAAAAATTAAAAACTTAAAAATAATTATCTATGACTGAGAAACTTTGTTGTAGAAAAACTCAACCTCATAAATCATATCATTTGTCATAAGGGATTGTCTCTTATAGAAACAAAAACATTTTTTATATTTTATTTTTATTAAACAATTGTTAATATTTTCAAAAATATACAAGGCGATATTGAATAGCTTATATTATTTAAAAACATTACCTTAGGTTATGAGATATTTAATATTTTATATTTGATTAAATACTTTCCTATTTTCAAATCAATCATAATTTATTAACCAATAAAGTAGATTCGTCGAATTCGGTGATGGTATCATTATGACATCATTGCATGTAATTTATTCATTGTGAACTGAATTCTTGGGATATATGTGAATCATTAGTTGAATGTGTCAAAAATGCTTATCATTGAATATTTTTCCCAAAATATATAGTCAAAGGAATCCAGAATTATGTAGGTTAATTTTTAGAGCTGATAGTACTTTCAGAAGTTTTTTATAACTGAAAAATAGAGGAGACACAATCCTTTATCAGGCTGAATGGAAATATACTGTCGACTAATCTTTATTTCGTTAGTGAGTTTAATACATTTGGATGCATCCAGAAGGACCTTTGCTTGTCGGGTCTTTTTCCAAAACTTCTCCACTGGATTTAAAATTAAATGTGACTGGACATAGCCCTGCAGCTTAAGTGTCTTAGTATCACAGGGTCCATATGTTCGACCTCAACTAGGAATCTTGTAGTCTTACTGAGTCCACTTTTTTATCTAATGATACAATTTGAAGCTATGAGGACAACATCCTCAAAGAATTGCTGGCTGAAACAACTGGCCATGCCATTTTGATGGTCAATAACCAAATTACCATCCCTTGAAGAGAGAGCAGTTGACTGGCGACTCTAAGAGCACCTCAAAATAAATGAATTTTTCTTGTTTAAGGAATATTATACTGAATTACAAGCCGAAGTATTCTCTGTTGTAATGGACACCATAGGAATATAGTAATCTCAATCTTCTCAGACAACAGAGCTGCATCAAAAGCCATAATGGCCGAAACAATGTGTTCTAGGCTGGTGCTGGAGTGAAAGAAAGTCCTACAAGAACTGGTGAGTGATGAGTGCAAGATCCAGCTCGTTTGGGTGCCCAGTCACTCATCCAGATCTATTTTGGTGTAGCCTAAAGTGTTTCTATCACGTCTTTCAAGTAACGTAGACTCGGCGAAGATGAATAGAGATACCTGGTATGAAATAAGCTAAGACACACATAAATAGACATTCTGCCTCTTATGAAACAATTGCTCCAATTAAATAGGCGCGACATTGGATTAGCGAATGATCTTTTAACTGGACAAGGTCATTTATGATGCCTTCTCCACACTAGGGGCATTACTAATTGTTTCATTTTTGACGATTAAGTTAAAGCAGTTCCCATTGCATTAAATGAAATCAGCGTATCTTCATATTGTATAATAATAAATAAAAATTTATTTGGTGTGAATAAGATGTTATTCATAAAAATTAGGTGAAGGTTAAAAATAATGATTCATATTTGTTTTATTGAAGTGTGACTGTAAAATATTTGTTTCTCGATTAGCTTTTGATGGTGACATATATGAGCAGTTAATCTCTACTTTTTATGAGCGCAATAAATTTTTAGAATAAGCTGAGAATTATTGAAAATTTTTTTTAATCATGGATATCTAAACTGTTTATAAGATTGCTTATAAGCTTAAAATATTTCATGACATATGCTTCATACTATTCAATATTTTCTTGTGAAAATACATTATCTACTTGAAAAATGTTGTGTGTAACTTAGAATATGACATCAATGTAAAATCCAGTCAAACAGTGTAATTTTAAAGATATTATGATACATTATATGAATAATAAACTCAACTGCTCCACTGGATTTCCACTCTCCTCTTTGAATAAAGTTTCGACAATAATTTATTGTTTTGAAAGATTTTATTTGCCAAGAAATGTAATAATTACTTTAGATTGAAAAATTTGTTAGATATTTCTTTCGTAATGTCTTGGAATTGAAGTAGAAATGAATTTAAATCTTTCGACTAAATCGTTAGTGAAAGTATTTTCTAAGTAATTATTAACCTCAAATTTATAGTGAGTTGGACATTAATTTGTTGAAACCATAAATGCGCTTTTTTGATATTGTGCATGTGAACTAGTTTGGAATTGTTTGTACTTGAAACCAATTTTTGTCCTAAATATACATCATTTACTATATACTATACAGAATTTTAGCTTATACCGCTTGGACTGTAAATTACATCAAATGCTAGCCAAAGACAAATCCCTATATCCTTTAATCAAGTTCTATTGAAATATTGTAAGATGGCGTTCAAGTTGAAGATTTTACATTGATATCCCTAAATTTCATAACATTTTTATATGGAATTGGTAGAATTGTATGCAAAGAAAATATGTTTAAAACAATGCGGCTATTTGAGGTTTAATATTCAGTAGACATCAAATTGCAAACATTGATATTTAAAATCTAGTAGACCACACAGTGAGTGCAAACATTTAAAACACTAGAAATCAAAAATGAAGACAATTTCCCAACTTCAGCTTTATACCTACTCCTTGCATTATTTGTACTTTTACTGTATTATTGCTTTTTAGTCAATCTCTGTTCAAATGTACATGTAAAAAGGATTTGACATGGAACGGCAGATCATAATGAAGTAGTTTTTATTTAAAATAAGATTCTAGTGCACAGGTACCAGATATTGATTGCAAGTTGAAGAGAAGCTGACACGTGCCTAGTTTGAATTAGCAAAAAATAGCTTCTTCTAACAGACAGTACCAACCTAAAGGAACTAAAAAATAGAATAGATAAACCAGAAATGCCTCTCAGATCATTATAGGTATGGAGCCACGTAAAATCTGATTCAGATCATCAAGAATCAAAGTTTCTTACAAAAGATTCAATACAAAACCTTGTTAGTAACAACTCAAAATTCTCTTCTATTAAGAAAATTGTCATAATTCAATTGACAACAGTGTAATTAATGATAAAACATTCTTTTTAGCAACGTCACAATGCAATTTACTATGAAATGTTTGAAAAATAAGAATGTAAAGAAATTTATTTATATTATTCTTCTTACATCAATGAATGGAGTTTGTTGTATACGATTACAAAGTTATAGAAAATTCTGGAGGGTTCGAAAATGTTCTAGAAGATTTTTTGATGCTATTCTAGTGCCTGGGATTGGCTATAAAAGCACCAAAGTAAATAAGTGACGTTGAGGGATGAAATGTTACAATGTTATTTATTGTAGGTTAATAATCATCAACCGAGAAAATTTAAATTGTCACTGATACAATTGAAAATGGATCAAAATTCATATTATTATCGTATTTAATAGTTTTTATATAATGCACTGGTGTTTGTATAAGTTAGAGATTGGCTGCTTATGCTTAAGTATTTACCGTGGCATTGCATGTATTATACTGACATTCCTATCCTTTCCAGGGCGATACTTCTGGTGATTACAAGAGAGTCCTTTTGGCCATTTTGGACTAATTTCCACAATAAACCAAAAAGCACTGTAACTGTAATCTTAAATTCAAATGTACGCCTTTACACTAAAATTTTAAAAAATAAATAAAATATATTAGCTTTCGTCATACTGCCATTAGTTTAAACTCGATTTTTGATGTTTGATGTAAGTCACCCATACACTGAGATCTATCATATGTTTAATCTGAACATAGCCTAACTTATGAAAAAAATGTAAAAAGTAGAGTTGCCTTGTGAAACTGACGTTTCGATTGAGTACAAATTACAAAAATATTCGAAAATAAGTTAGACTACGATCACAACTGACATTTTTATTGAATTGGATACATTTCTCAGTGTACACTATTTTGTAAATTTGCAGGACGAGTCTTCAAGTGAATTAAAGTACGTTTTCATACAGCTGATATGTTACGGTTAAAGAAAGTCCAATTCACTCAGGTTGTCGACGTTCTTTCAAACTATAAAAAGAACTTTTTTACAATATTTCTTTATTAATATATTATATACATACCTATTTAATTGTTTAGTTAGGTGGCCTTAATTGTTGAGAATATATCACAGAGCTTTATTGTAAGAGTTTTAAAAAATCGTTGTTTCATGTACCAATTTAATTATTATTGTATTTATAAGTTTATATATTGAGAGGGTGTAGGGCATTTTTATTCTACTACTTAAAAAATCTTTTTATATAAATTATGTTTTCCTCATCTTCTACAAACAAAAGTTTATAAACGTGCTTTTTTGGTGCTTAACAGTAAACTATGTTGAGAAGCTATATGCATTTTTATTATCCTAAATTATCCCTTTTACAACTTACAGGATATAGTTCTTATAAATAGGATAAAAGCAAAATTTATTATTTACTCTCGATGGTTTATCTAATTACTGCTCGGATAATTTCGATTTCGATTAGTTTCTTGTGAACTACAAGACAGACTACAGATAAGCAAAGGCACATATAAATGGACCTGCTCCACTCTTTTTTTTAACTCTATAAAATGATGGTTTAAGAAATATGTAGATTTTTAGATCGTTGTACATGCCAAGGAAACCGTTCGCCATAAAGAGACATTCTGAAGAAAATTATCATAAATTTTAATTGAGTTAAAAAAGTAGGTTGATACATTCAGTAATCTTCTCTGGTAATAGCTTTCCAGAAGTGTATTTGTCTATTTCAACCCCTGTAGGTTTCCCAGTAGCTGGTTATATTCCTAGCTACCTTTTTTCCAAAGCTTTCTCTATTCTTTTGTAGCAGATACCACACAAGGGTTCAGGTCCTATGAAGAGTTTGTCTGCACCTGCTTTAGCTGATCCGTCACCTATTTCGTTTCTCTCCACTCCGATTTGTCCTGGAATCCAATACAGAGTAGCTTTATTTTTCTCGCCTAGCTCGTTGATTTCGACTAGGCATTCCCAAAGTAGTTTGGATTTTATGATACATATTTTTTTGCATTCTATTTGAAAAATACTTTAAGTGTTGCCCAGGCTTTCAGAGTGTTTAGTTCTTGGCCCTTACACTTCTATTCCAGTTCTGTGTGCTGCTTTAGAGTCTATGTATCTAAACATTCTGAGTGATGTTATTTCTGCCAGACTCTCCAGTACCATGTGCAAGTCAGTATTTGTACATTCAGGGACGTATTTATACCTTTTCAATGGGGGGGGGGGGTTTAACCACTGATTTTTGTTTTGCTCCCCATAGGCTAAAGTGAGCTAACTGTATCTTGGTTTTGGAGTACCTATTAAAAAAAAGAAAGTCATGCCAAAAAATTTATTAAAACTTAAGGTACTCATTGTTACAAAATTAAGTTCATTCTTTTTCTTCTTTCAGCTAACTTATTTATAATTTCGGAGGCATTTAATTTTATCGCGATATTTCATAAGCGCGAGGCCTGTAAGCCTCTCGTCTCCCATTCTATTTCTTAAGTACGTTTTTAGCCTCTTAAGAGTGGAAAAATTGCGTTCAGGCGTGGCAGTTGACACTGGAAGTGTCGCTAAGATTTGAAGAAGCTTCTTAACCGTTGGGAAAAAGAGTTCGTCACACCCGTCCATAGCTTCTAATACGGTAGAGGGCTTTTCCTGATTAGACCAATGATTGTGCCAGAGCTCATACTCGCTTACCAAACCTTTTATTTCCACTTCACTAAGAAATGTTGCTCCTATCCCTACTATACATTTCTTTGCTGCTTCGGTATTTTGAGTCTGGTTAGGCAGAAGCAACTGAATTCCTGAAATTGCTTCTTCGTGAGACTTAAAGCGAGCATCAAACTCGGTGGTTACGTGTTCGATAAACGGGTAGAACACATTTTGTCGATAATAAACTTCTGCAGTTTGACCTGGTATATTACTACGATTTATTTGTCTACCACTTACTCTTGGAGCACTTATATCAGTGGAACTCAACTTTCTTGCTTCCTCAAAAAGATTTGAGAATTCCTGTTCATTACGTAGGTTCTGCAAGGTTGTTTTAATTGTTGTCACATAATTGCAAGTATTAGCTAAGTCAATATTGACTTTTTGCAGGACATGGTTCAAATTTTATGTATTTTATATAAAATTTTCTTTAAAACTATCATTGACACTATAAACTGGCTATTTTCCATTGCGACTTGCAACTGGTAAGCTTGGGTTGCTACTTCCCTTTCCGACTCTTGGAGAGCTTGAAGTGTAGCAAGTACCACGGGAAACATCTCGGAAAACCTTTCAACGGCTGTGTGTTTCTCCGTCCAGCGTGTCTCACAAAGCGAGATAAGGGTTGAATGAGGTGCTCCAATCTCGTCCGCAGTTTTTTTTAGAAGGCCATCTCGGAGTGCTGATTGTCTAAAGAAGTTAATTATGCTTTTAATAGTCCCGATACAGTTTCTGATTGCAGGGATCTGGCAAGAATGAGCCAAAACTAAGTTCAAAGTATGAGCTGCACAGTGTACGAACTGTGCTCGGGGATATTTATTCGTAATTATGGTTCTTACGCCTTTCAACCGTCCGCTCATCACAGCGGCTCCATCATAGCCCTGACCAACTAAATTCTTCAAATCTAATCCGAATGATTTTAGCCTTTGCATGATCGTCGAAGCTAAAGCTGCAGCTGTAACGTCACTAACATGAACAAATTCAAGAAAGTCTTCTCGAATAAGAGCCTTTCCAGAAGAGCAGTCAACATAGCGAAGGCAAAGTGACAGCTGTTCATGACGTGACACATCTTGAGTTTCGTCGGCAAGTACAGCAAAGAAACCTGACTGTTTGACTCTACCTATTAGTTCCTCTTGAATAGCACTTCCATACATAGCCCGTACATAGCCCTAGTATGAGTACTTTGAGTAAGTAAGTGATTTTTAAGAACTTCATCACCAGATCGTGCTCGAAAACGAAGTAGTGCGCGAAAATTTCCATCATTATTTAACGGATGCCAATTTCACCAGAGTCTTGATTTCCCCTCAAAGGCAACTCTTGACGTCCGCAAAATAAGATTGTGTCTATTATGGCACACAGCCTCTGTCTGTTTTCTTCGGCAATGATTTTATTTTGCGCATTAAATGGTTCTGTAACATCACGGGATTGACCTTCCATAACACTTGCGAAATTGCTTGCCAGTTCAACAGCATATTTATGGTAATTTGTATTTCGATATTGTTCGATCTTTTCCAGAACTTTTTTCCAGTTATTAAATGGCTTTGTGACAAAACTTCCAAGTTTTTGATCACCGCGACCACCTTCGGTCTGTCCAAACAAAACGCACATTTTGCATAGTGCCCCTTGTGCTATATTTGAATAAGCTAACCATGGGTTCTTTTGGGTCCAATGACGTTGAAAACAAAGATTTCTGTTACCAGTGACGGGAAACTTAAAAGTCTCAGGAGGAGTCCAGGTTTCTTTCAAAGCTTTTAATTTTTCATTATCATTTTTTGGAGCTTTTGACACATATTTGCCAATATCGTACTCGTCTTCCATTATAACAGAATCCAGGCTATCTAAAAAGAAAAACACGTTAAAGATGGGTGTGAGATTAAAATTAAAATAACTTACTGTGGCCTGTTTCATCTTTGTTCTTAGAGCTGGAGGGAATTGAAGCATCTGTATTGATATCCATACGCACACTGGGTGTACTTTCATTGTTTTGCGAGTTCGATTCGTCGTTGGTTTTCACCTTCTTTGGAAAAAATGCCAAAAGCGACTGCTGTGAAGTACGTTTCATTTTTCTTTCACTAAAATATAAAACAATTTCTAGTGTAAATGCATAGAAAGTTACGTGTTTTACGTGTGACATTTCAGGCAAATGGACAGACTACACATGTAACAATTATTGTTATCTTGTACACTTCTTGAAAGGGCGGCTCTGCTTATGACCTCATCGATCTCCACATTTGGTTAGCAGCTGACATATTTTTATTATGCTGCTTCCTTTACTGTATGTAACGTAGGATTGATCAGGAATGTAGTTCTTATATTCAGGAATGACAAGTCTATAAAAATCAGTACCCTCGACTGGGCAAATTAGCAATGAAATACATGACTATTTCAACCACTAGTACACCGTAGGAAGAGAATGTTTTTGGCGGCGCGGGCGTAACAAAACTTGAGAAATATGACTACATAAAAATATATATGATTTTAATTTTACATAGAAACATTTATAGCTAGCTGATAATAAGTTATGCTGATCGGCCGATCCACATATGTTGAATTTACGTAATACGTAAATAAATACAAAATACATATGCACACTCTTTTTTTATAAAGACTTTGTGACTGATCAGCATTTTACCAATGAAAAAAAAGAAAAAGCAGACTCTAGCAAATCGAGTGCCGAACTTAAGCAAAAACGTCATTTTTAAACCTAAGTAAATACAGGTAAACATGAACTTTTTTATATATTAAATCACACATTTATAACTATACTATGTATTATAACTTATAACTCGGAGATCAGTATTATGTGAAGTGAACTAATAAATATAACGTTTACAAGTGTACTCAATTAAATACTTTTTTCATCCATAGATGAAATCATATAGGCAGCTATATATAATGCCACCACCTCTATTATATCTGCTTAGCGCATTAATTCTTTTTTATGTTGATTTTTAAGTTAGTTTTAACGTAACAGCAATTACATTATTAAATAAGTATATGTTAGGGAACTATAGAGACTTACCACAGAGTTTCCAACCTTAAAAAATTGCGCAGCATTCAAAAGTTTACTAAATTTGCACAATATAAACAAAATGAAGAAAAACACCACACGTATGTCGCACAGCTACTTTATCGCGATCACCACAAACTTTGCAAGTTCAAAAAACTTCGCAGCACTAAAAAGTTTACTCAGATGGCACAATATAAACAAAATAAAGAAAAACAATACACATAAGTCGCACAACTACTCTAGTAATTCAGTACACAAGATTTAAGACTGTTGTTGACGTCCCACTCTCACGTACCCACGTTGCAGAAATCAAACGCGGAGTGGAAGACATGCAGCCACCTTATTGGTCAGCAACCGCCGTACAAATTTTCCTCCAATGTTGCTGATACATAAGTGCATTCAAAATAAGTTTGTTTACTTTAAGTCTAGTTTTTAGATTGAATAATTGTTTACGTAGAAGAATGATGATAATAATTGTATGCATGGACGGTTCTATAGGGGGGGGGGGTTTAAACCCCCTAACCCCCCCTTATATACGTCGTTGTGTACATTCGATAAATTGTTCCTCGTGGTATTTAGACTGGTAACAGTTTTTACCACATTACTCATGAACTACTACAAAAAAGGGTCAAGTTTCTTGTACTTAAGGGTGGTTAAGCGAACTTTAAAACGGAACAAAAAGCAACCCCTTTTTTAGTTAATATTTGTGCGGAATATAGAAGATGGTACATTTTTTACATGTGTTACTTTGTCGCAGATATTTCCTGTGTGAAAAAAATAAAGTTGATGATGTTTTTATATATTGATTACGAGAACGATTTGAATCTTAATTAGTAATAATTAAAGATGTTATTTATGAATAAACTCTTTTCAAAATTGCATATTTTTTTATTCAAGATAGTCTTATAAGATTTTTCAATAAGATGTTCATGAATTATATTCGTAATCTAACCAAAAATATTTTCTCCTGCAGTAAAATAAAGTTGAATATGCTTAACTTCTTCCAAAAATATTTCAGTACTTCGTGATAAATTGGCCTTAAATATCCGTAGCAGCACGTTTCAAGCAAAATATCCCGCAAAAATCGAAGATCATGTACTTGCCTTGAAAATATTTCACATTGTCTCCTGCAACGAACAAGCATGTTGAGAAGAAGTTCTTTTATGTATACTTTTCCGCACCACCTACGAGGTAGTATACTCGGCGCGTTTTTTTAACGTGGTTTCCCCTATAGGCATATTCCACGATCTACTAGAATCCTGATGGTTACTCTAAATAATGAATTAACTCTCATAAGATCGAAAGGGATTTTTATTTTTATAAAGAAATACGTAGGGAATAGAATAAGAGTAGAAATGAATAGAAATTTTGCAACAACAGAAAACACTTTCGGTCTCACTGTGTGAGAACATTTAAGTTTCAGTTCGAAAAAAAAGAACGACGACATCTTTCTGAGTCAGGAATACGAGTAGAAATGATTCCGTTTGAGTTTATGTACGAAGGAAAGAGAAATCACCCCTTTTTTAAAGAGAATTACAGTTAGAAATGATTCCTATATGTTTCTATTCGAAAAAAAAAAAGAACAACCACCTCTAAATGCATGAGATAGACGAGAAGAAATGATGGAGTTTGGAAATAAACAGAAAACACTCTCAGTCTTCCATAGTGTATGGAGTAAGAGCTCAGGTGCGACTGCCCGGGTTGAAACCAAGTCTGAACGACGCGGTTGAGCTATGTTACCCATAACACTTAATGGTGACGTCCGTGTTTCTGTAAGAAAAAAGAACGACTACTTCTTATGGAGTCAGGAAAACGAGTAGAAATGATTCCGTTTGAGTTTCTTTACGAAGGAAAGAGAAACCACCCCTTTTTTAAAGAGAATTACTGTTAGAAATGATTCCTATATGTTTCTATTCGAAAAAAAAAGAACAACCACTTCTAAATACATGAGATAGACGAGAAGCAATGATGGAGTTTGGAAATAAACAGAAAACACTCTCAGTCTTCCATAGTGTATGGAGTAAGAGCTCAGGTGCGACTGCCCGGGTTGAAACCAAGTCTGAACGACGCGGTTGAGCTATGTTACCCATAACACTTAATGGTGACGTCCGTGTTTCTGTACGAAAAAAGAACGACTACTTCTTATGGAGTCAGGAAAACGAGTAGAAATGATTCAGTTTGAGTTTATGTACGAAGGAAAGAGAAACCGCCCCTTTTTTAAAGAGAATTATTGTTAGAAATGATTCCTATATGTTTCTATTCGAAAAAAAAGAACAACCACCTCTAAATACATGGGATAGACGAGTTGAAACGATGGAGTTCAAAAAGAAACAGAAAACACTCTGTCTTCCATAGTGTATGGAGTAAGAGCTCAGGTGCGACTGCCCGGGTTGAAACCAAGTCTGAACGACGCGGTTGAGCTATGTTACCCATAACACTTAATGGCGACGATCGTGTTTCTGTACGAAAAAAGATCGACTTCTTATGGAGTCAGGAAAACGAGTAGAAATGATTTCGTTTGAGTTTCTGTACTTAGGAAAGAGAAACCACCCCTTTTTTAAAGAGAATTACTGTTAGAAATGATTCCTATATGTTTCTATTCGAAAAAAAAGAACAACCACCTCTAAATGCATGAGATAGACGAGTTGAAACGATGGAGTTCAAAAAGAAACAGAAAACACTCTCAGTCTTCCATAGTGTACGGAGTAAGAGCTCAGGTGCGACTGCCCGGGTTGAAACCAAGTCTGAACGACGCGGTTGAGCTATGTTACCCATAACACTTAATGGTGACGTCCGTGTTTCTGTATGAAAAAAGAACGACTACTTCTTATGGAGTCAGGAAAACGAGTAGAAATGATTCCGTTTGAGTTTCTTTACGAAGGAAAGAGAAACCACCCCTTTTTTAAAGAGAATTACTGTTAGAAATGATTCCTATATGTTTCTATTCGAAAAAAAAAGAACAACCACCTCTAAATGCATGAGATAGACGAGAAGCAATGATGGAGTTTGGAAATAAACAGAAAACACTCTCAGTCTTCCATAGTGTATGGAGTAAGAGCTCAGGTGCGACTGCCCGGGTTGAAACCAAGTCTGAACGACGCGGTTGAGCTATGTTACCCATAACACTTTATGGTGACGTCCGTGTTTCTGTAAGAAAAAAGAACGACTACTTCTTATGGAGTCAGGAAAACGAGTAGAAATGATTCCGTTTGAGTTTCTTTACGAAGGAAAGAGAAACCACCCCTTTTTTAAAGAGAATTACTGTTAGAAATGATTCCTATATGTTTCTATTCGAAAAAAAAAGAACAACCACCTCTAAATGCATGAGATAGACGAGAAGCAATGATGGAGTTTGGAAATAAACAGAAAACACTCTCAGTCTTCCATAGTGTATGGAGTAAGAGCTCGGGTGCGACTGCCCGGGTTGAAACCAAGTCTGAACGACGCGGTTGAGCTATGTTACCCATAACACTTAATGGTGATGTCCGTGTTTCTGTAAGAAAAAAGAACGACTACTTCTTATGGAGTCAGGAAAACGAGTAGAAATGATTCCGTTTGAGTTTCTTTACGAAGGAAAGAGAAACCACCCCTTTTTTAAAGAGAATTACTGTTAGAAATGATTCCTATATGTTTCTATTCGAAAAAAAAAGAACAACCACCTCTAAATGCATGAGATAGACGAGAAGCAATGATGGAGTTTGGAAATAAACAGAAAACACTCTCAGTCTTCCATAGTGTATGGAGTAAGAGCTCGGGTGCGACTGCCCGGGTTGAAACCAAGTCTGAACGACGCGGTTGAGCTATGTTACCCATAACACTTAATGGTGACGTCCGTGTTTCTGTAAGAAAAAAGAACGACTACTTCTTATGGAGTCAGGAAAACGAGTAGAAATGATTCCGTTTGAGTTTCTGTACGGAGGAAAAAAAAACCACCCCTTTTTGTAAGAGAAATACTATTAGAAATGATTCCTATATGTTTTCATTCGGATAAAAAGAACAACCATCTCTAAATGCATGAGATAGACGAGTTGAAACGGTGGAGTTCAAAAAGAAACAGAAAACACTCTCAGTCTTCCATAGTGTACGGAGTAAGAGCTCAGGTGCGACTGCCCGGGTTGAAACCAAGTCTGAACGACGCGGTTGAGCTATGTTACCCATAACACTTAATGGTGACGTCCGTGTTTCTGTATGAAAAAAGAACGACTACTTCTTATGGAGTCAGGAAAACGAGTAGAAATGATTCCGTTTGAGTTTCTTTACGAAGGAAAGAGAAACCACCCCTTTTTTAAAGAGAATTACTGTTAGAAATGATTCCTATATGTTTCTATTCGAAAAAAAAGAACAACCACCTCTAAATACATGGGATAGACGAGTTGAAACGATGGAGTTCAAAAAGAAACAGAAAACACTCTGTCTTCCATAGTGTATGGAGTAAGAGCTCAGGTGCGACTGCCCGGGTTGAAACCAAGTCTGAACGACGCGGTTGAGCTATGTTACCCATAACACTTAATAGCGACGATCGTGTTTCTGTACGAAAAAAGATCGACTTCTTATGGAGTCAGGAAAACGAGTAGAAATGATTTCGTTTGAGTTTCTGTACTTAGGAAAGAGAAACCACCCCTTTTTTAAAGAGAATTACTGTTAGAAATGATTCCTATATGTTTCTATTCGAAAAAAAAGAACAACCACCTCTAAATGCATGAGATAGACGAGTTGAAACGATGGAGTTCAAAAAGAAACAGAAAACACTCTCAGTCTTCCATAGTGTACGGAGTAAGAGCTCAGGTGCGACTGCCCGGGTTGAAACCAAGTCTGAACGACGCGGTTGAGCTATGTTACCCATAACACTTAATGGTGACGTCCGTGTTTCTGTATGAAAAAAGAACGACTACTTCTTATGGAGTCAGGAAAACGAGTAGAAATGATTCCGTTTGAGTTTCTTTACGAAGGAAAGAGAAACCACCCCTTTTTTAAAGAGAATTACTGTTAGAAATGATTCCTATATGTTTCTATTCGAAAAAAAAAGAACAACCACCTCTAAATGCATGAGATAGACGAGAAGCAATGATGGAGTTTGGAAATAAACAGAAAACACTCTCAGTCTTCCATAGTGTATGGAGTAAGAGCTCAGGTGCGACTGCCCGGGTTGAAACCAAGTCTGAACGACGCGGTTGAGCTATGTTACCCATAACACTTTATGGTGACGTCCGTGTTTCTGTAAGAAAAAAGAACGACTACTTCTTATGGAGTCAGGAAAACGAGTAGAAATGATTCCGTTTGAGTTTCTTTACGAAGGAAAGAGAAACCACCCCTTTTTTAAAGAGAATTACTGTTAGAAATGATTCCTATATGTTTCTATTCGAAAAAAAAAGAACAACCACCTCTAAATGCATGAGATAGACGAGAAGCAATGATGGAGTTTGGAAATAAACAGAAAACACTTTCAGTCTTCCATAGTGTATGGAGTAAGAGCTCGGGTGCGACTGCCCGGGTTGAAACCAAGTCTGAACGACGCGGTTGAGCTATGTTACCCATAACACTTAATGGTGACGTCCGTGTTTCTGTAAGAAAAAAGAACGACTACTTCTTATGGAGTCAGGAAAACGAGTAGAAATGATTCCGTTTGAGTTTATGTACGAAGGAAATAGAAACCACCCCTTTTTTTAAAGAGAATTACTGTTAGAAATGATTCCTATATGTTTCTATTCGAAAAAAAAAGAACAACCACCTCTAAATGCATGAGATAGACGAGAAGCAATGATGGAGTTTGGAAATAAACAGAAAACACTCTCAGTCTTCCATAGTGTATGGAGTAAGAGCTCGGGTGCGACTGCCCGGGTTGAAACCAAGTCTGAACGACGCGGTTGAGCTATGTTACCCATAACACTTAATGGTGACGTCCGTGTTTCTGTAAGAAAAAAGAACGACTACTTCTTATGGAGTCAGGAAAACGAGTAGAAATGATTCCGTTTGAGTTTCTGTACGGAGGAAAAAAAAACCACCCCTTTTTGTAAGAGAAATACTATTAGAAATGATTCCTATATGTTTTCATTCGGATAAAAAGAACAACCATCTCTAAATGCATGAGATAGACGAGTTGAAACGGTGGAGTTCAAAAAGAAACAGAAAACACTCTCAGTCTTCCATAGTGTACGGAGTAAGAGCTCAGGTGCGACTGCCCGGGTTGAAACCAAGTCTGAACGACGCGGTTGAGCTATGTTACCCATAACACTTAATGGTGACGTCCGTGTTTCTGTATGAAAAAAGAACGACTACTTCTTATGGAGTCAGGAAAACGAGTAGAAATGATTCCGTTTGAGTTTCTTTACGAAGGAAAGAGAAACCACCCCTTTTTTAAAGAGAATTACTGTTAGAAATGATTCCTATATGTTTCTATTCGAAAAAAAAGAACAACCACCTCTAAATACATGGGATAGACGAGTTGAAACGATGGAGTTCAAAAAGAAACAGAAAACACTCTGTCTTCCATAGTGTATGGAGTAAGAGCTCAGGTGCGACTGCCCGGGTTGAAACCAAGTCTGAACGACGCGGTTGAGCTATGTTACCCATAACACTTAATGGCGACGATCGTGTTTCTGTACGAAAAAAGATCGACTTCTTATGGAGTCAGGAAAACGAGTAGAAATGATTTCGTTTGAGTTTCTGTACTTAGGAAAGAGAAACCACCCCTTTTTTAAAGAGAATTACTGTTAGAAATGATTCCTATATGTTTCTATTCGAAAAAAAAGAACAACCACCTCTAAATGCATGAGATAGACGAGTTGAAACGATGGAGTTCAAAAAGAAACAGAAAACACTCTCAGTCTTCCATAGTGTACGGAGTAAGAGCTCAGGTGCGACTGCCCGGGTTGAAACCAAGTCTGAACGACGCGGTTGAGCTATGTTACCCATAACACTTAATGGTGACGTCCGTGTTTCTGTATGAAAAAAGAACGACTACTTCTTATGGAGTCAGGAAAACGAGTAGAAATGATTCCGTTTGAGTTTCTTTACGAAGGAAAGAGAAACCACCCCTTTTTTAAAGAGAATTACTGTTAGAAATGATTCCTATATGTTTCTATTCGAAAAAAAAAGAACAACCACCTCTAAATGCATGAGATAGACGAGAAGCAATGATGGAGTTTGGAAATAAACAGAAAACACTCTCAGTCTTCCATAGTGTATGGAGTAAGAGCTCAGGTGCGACTGCCCGGGTTGAAACCAAGTCTGAACGACGCGGTTGAGCTATGTTACCCATAACACTTTATGGTGACGTCCGTGTTTCTGTAAGAAAAAAGAACGACTACTTCTTATGGAGTCAGGAAAACGAGTAGAAATGATTCCGTTTGAGTTTCTTTACGAAGGAAAGAGAAACCACCCCTTTTTTAAAGAGAATTACTGTTAGAAATGATTCCTATATGTTTCCATTCGGAAAAAAAGAACAACCACCTCTAAATGCATGAGATAGACGAGTTGAAACGATGGAGTTCAAAAAGAAACAGAAAACACTCTCAGTCTTCCATAGTGTACGGAGTAAGAGTTCAGGTGCGACTGCCCGGGTTGAAACCAAGTCTGAACGACGCGGTTGAGCTATGTTACCCATAACACTTAATGGTGACGTCCGTGTTTCTGTATGAAAAAAGAACGACTACTTCTTATGGAGTCAGGAAAACGAGTAGAAATGATTCCGTTTGAGTTTCTTTACGAAGGAAAGAGAAACCACCCCTTTTTTAAAGAGAATTACTGTTAGAAATGATTCCTATATGTTTCTATTCGAAAAAAAAAGAACAACCACCTCTAAATGCATGAGATAGACGAGAAGCAATGATGGAGTTTGGAAATAAACAGAAAACACTCTCAGTCTTCCATAGTGTACGGAGTAAGAGCTCAGGTGCGACTGCCCGGGTTGAAACCAAGTCTGAACGACGCGGTTGAGCTATGTTACCCATAACACTTAATGGTGACGTCCGTGTTTCTGTATGAAAAAAGAACGACTACTTCTTATGGAGTCAGGAAAACGAGTAGAAATGATTCCGTTTGAGTTTATGTACGAAGGAAAGAGAAAGCACCCCTTCTTTTAAAGAGAATTACTGTTGGAAATGATTCCTATATGTTTCTATTCGAAAAAAAAAGAACAACCACCTCTAAATGCATGAGATAGACGAGAAGCAATGATGGAGTTTGGAAATAAACAGAAAACACTCTCAGTCTTCCATAGTGTATGGAGTAAGAGCTCAGGTGCGACTGCCCGGGTTGAAACCAAGTCTGAACGACGCGGTTGAGCTATGTTACCCATAACACTTAATGGTGACGTCCGTGTTTCTGTAAGAAAAAAGAACGACTACTTCTTATGGAGTCAGGAAAACGAGTAGAAATGATTCCGTTTGAGTTTCTGTACGGAGGAAAAAAAAACCACCCCTTTTTGTAAGAGAAATACTATTAGAAATGATTCCTATATGTTTTCATTCGGATAAAAAGAACAACCATCTCTAAATGCATGAGATAGACGAGTTGAAACGATGGAGTTCAAAAAGAAACAGAAAACACTCTCAGTCTTCCATAGTGTATGGAGTAAGAGCTCAGGTGCGACTGCCCGGGTTGAAACCAAGTCTGAACGACGCGGTTGAGCTGTTACCCATAACACTTTATCGTGACGTCCGTGTTTCTGTACGAAAAAAGAACGACTACTTCTTATGGAGTCAAGAAAACGAGTAGAAATGATTCCGTTTGAGTTTATGTACGAAGGAAAGAGAAACCACCCCTTTTTTAAAGAGAATTACTGTTAGAAATGATTCCTATATGTTTCTATTCGAAAAAAAAAGAACAACCACTTCTAAATGCATGAGATAGACGAGAAGCAATGATGGAGTTTGGAAATAAACAGAAAACACTCTCAGTCTTCCATAGTGTATGGAGTAAGAGCTCAGGTGCGACTGCCCGGGTTGAAACCAAGTCTGAACGACGCGGTTGAGCTATGTTACCCATAACACTTTATGGTGACGTCCGTGTTTCTGTAAGAAAAAAGAACGACTACTTCTTATGGAGTCAGGAAAACGAGTAGAAATGATTCCGTTTGAGTTTCTTTACGAAGGAAAGAGAAACCACCCCTTTTTTAAAGAGAATTACTGTTAGAAATGATTCCTATAAGTTTCTATTCGAAAAAAAAAGAACAACCACCTCTAAATGCATGAGATAGACGAGAAGCAATGATGGAGTTTGGAAATAAACAGAAAACACTCTCAGTCTTCCATAGTGTATGGAGTAAGAGCTCAGGTGCGACTGCCCGGGTTGAAACCAAGTCTGAACGACGTGGTTGAGCTATGTTACCCATAACACTTTATGGTGACGTCCGTGTTTCTGTACGAAAAAAGAACGACTACTTCTTATGGAGTCAGGAAAACGAGTAGAAATGATTCCGTTTGAGTTTCTTTACGAAGGAAAGAGAAACCACCCCTTTTTTAAAGAGAATTACTGTTAGAAATGATTCCTATAAGTTTCTATTCGAAAAAAAATAGAACAACCACCTCTAAATGCATGAGATAGACGAGAAGCAATGATGGAGTTTGGAAATAAACAGAAAACACTCTCAGTCTTCCATAGTGTATGGAGTAAGAGCTCAGGTGCGACTGCCCGGGTTGAAACCAAGTCTGAACGACGCGGTTGAGCTATGTTACCCATAACACTTAATGGTGACGTCCGTGTTTTTGTACGAAAAAAGAACGACTACTTCTTATGGAGTCAGGAAAACGAGTAGAAATGATTCAGTTTGAGTTTATGTACGAAGGAAAGAGAAACCACCCCTTTTTTAAAGAGAATTACTGTTAGAAATGATTCCTATATGTTTCTATTCGAAAAAAAAAGAACAACCACCTCTAAATGCATGAGATAGACGAGAAGCAATGATGGAGTTTGGAAATAAACAGAAAACACTCTCAGTCTTCCATAGTGTATGGAGTAAGAGCTCAGGTGCGACTGCCCGGGTTGAAACCAAGTCTGAACGACGCGGTTGAGCTATGTTACCCATAACACTTTATGGTGACGTCCGTGTTTCTGTACGAAAAAAGAACGACTAGTTCTTATGGAGTCAGGAAAACGAGTAGAAATGATTCCGTTTGAGTTTCTGTACGAAGGAAAAAAAACCACCCCTTTTTGTAAGAGAAATACTATTAGAAATGATTCCTATATGTTTTCATTCGGATAAAAAACAACCATCTCTAAATGCATGAGATAGACGAGTTGAAACGATGGAGTTCAAAAAGAAACAGAAAACACTCTCAGTCTTCCATAGTGTATGGAGTAAGAGCTCAGGTGCGACTGCCCGGGTTGAAACCAAGTCTGAACGACGCGGTTGAGCTATGTTACCCATAACACTTAATGGTGACGTCCGTGTTTCTGTAAGAAAAAAGAACGACTACTTCTTATGGAGTCAGGAAAATGAGTAGAAATGATTCCGTTTGAGTTTCTTTACGAAGGAAAGAGAAGCCACCCCTTTTTTAAAGAGAATTACTGTTAGAAATGATTCCTATATGTTTCTATTCGAAAAAAAAAAGAGCAACCACTTCTAAATGCATGAGATAGACGAGAAGCAATGATGGAGTTTGGAAATAAACAGAAAACACTCTCAGTCTTCCATAGTGTACGGAGTAAGAGCTCAGGTGCGACTGCCCGGGTTGAAACCAAGTCTGAACGACGCGGTTGAGCTATGTTACCCATAACACTTAATGGTGACGTCCGTGTTTCTGTACGAAATAAGAACGACTACTTCTTATGGAGTCAGGAAAACGAGTAGAAATGATTCCGTTTGAGTTTATGTACGAAGTAAAGAGAAACCACCCCTTTTTTAAAGAGAATTACTGTTAGAAATGATTCCTATATGTTTCTATTCGAAAAAAAAAGAACAACCACCTCTAAATGCATGAGATAGACGAGAAGCAATGATGGAGTTTGGAAATAAACAGAAAACACTCTCAGTCTTCCATAGTGTATGGAGTAAGAGCTCAGGTGCGACTGCCCGGGTTGAAACCAAGTCTGAACGACGCGGTTGAGCTATGTTACCCATAACACTTTATGGTGACGTCCGTGTTTCTGTACGAAAAAAGAACGACTAGTTCTTATGGAGTCAGGAAAACGAGTAGAAATGATTCCGTTTGAGTTTCTGTACGAAGTAAAGAGAAACCACCCCTTTTTTAAAGAGAATTACTGTTAGAAATGATTCCTATAAGTTTCTATTCGAAAAAAAAAAGAACAACCACCTCTAAATGCATGAGATAGACGAGAAGCAATGATGGAGTTTGGAAATAAACAGAAAACACTCTCAGTCTTCCATAGTGTATGGAGTAAGAGCTCAGGTGCGACTGCCCGGGTTGAAACCAAGTCTGAACGACGTGGTTGAGCTATGTTACCCATAACACTTTATGGTGACGTCCGTGTTTCTGTACGAAAAAAGAACGACTACTTCTTATGGAGTCAGGAAAACGAGTAGAAATGATTCCGTTTGAGTTTCTTTACGAAGGAAAGAGAAACCACCCCTTTTTTAAAGAGAATTACTGTTAGAAATGATTCCTATAAGTTTCTATTCGAAAAAAAATAGAACAACCACCTCTAAATGCATGAGATAGACGAGAAGCAATGATGGAGTTTGGAAATAAACAGAAAACACTCTCAGTCTTCCATAGTGTATGGAGTAAGAGCTCAGGTGCGACTGCCCGGGTTGAAACCAAGTCTGAACGACGCGGTTGAGCTATGTTACCCATAACACTTAATGGTGACGTCCGTGTTTCTGTAAGAAAAAAGAACGACTACTTCTTATGGAGTCAGGAAAACGAGTAGAAATGATTCCGTTTGAGTTTCTGTACGGAGGAAAAAAAAACCACCCCTTTTTGTAAGAGAAATACTATTAGAAATGATTCCTATATGTTTTCATTCGGATAAAAAGAACAACCATCTCTAAATGCATGAGATAGACGAGTTGAAACGATGGAGTTCAAAAAGAAACAGAAAACACTCTCAGTCTTCCATAGTGTATGGAGTAAGAGCTCAGGTGCGACTGCCCGGGTTGAAACCAAGTCTGAACGACGCGGTTGAGCTGTTACCCATAACACTTTATCGTGACGTCCGTGTTTCTGTACGAAAAAAGAACGACTACTTCTTATGGAGTCAAGAAAACGAGTAGAAATGATTCCGTTTGAGTTTATGTACGAAGGAAAGAGAAACCACCCCTTTTTTAAAGAGAATTACTGTTAGAAATGATTCCTATATGTTTCTATTCGAAAAAAAAAGAACAACCACTTCTAAATGCATGAGATAGACGAGAAGCAATGATGGAGTTTGGAAATAAACAGAAAACACTCTCAGTCTTCCATAGTGTATGGAGTAAGAGCTCAGGTGCGACTGCCCGGGTTGAAACCAAGTCTGAACGACGCGGTTGAGCTATGTTACCCATAACACTTTATGGTGACGTCCGTGTTTCTGTAAGAAAAAAGAACGACTACTTCTTATGGAGTCAGGAAAACGAGTAGAAATGATTCCGTTTGAGTTTCTTTACGAAGGAAAGAGAAACCACCCCTTTTTTAAAGAGAATTACTGTTAGAAATGATTCCTATAAGTTTCTATTCGAAAAAAAAAAGAACAACCACCTCTAAATGCATGAGATAGACGAGAAGCAATGATGGAGTTTGGAAATAAACAGAAAACACTCTCAGTCTTCCATAGTGTATGGAGTAAGAGCTCAGGTGCGACTGCCCGGGTTGAAACCAAGTCTGAACGACGTGGTTGAGCTATGTTACCCATAACACTTTATGGTGACGTCCGTGTTTCTGTACGAAAAAAGAACGACTACTTCTTATGGAGTCAGGAAAACGAGTAGAAATGATTCCGTTTGAGTTTCTTTACGAAGGAAAGAGAAACCACCCCTTTTTTAAAGAGAATTACTGTTAGAAATGATTCCTATAAGTTTCTATTCGAAAAAAAATAGAACAACCACCTCTAAATGCATGAGATAGACGAGAAGCAATGATGGAGTTTGGAAATAAACAGAAAACACTCTCAGTCTTCCATAGTGTATGGAGTAAGAGCTCAGGTGCGACTGCCCGGGTTGAAACCAAGTCTGAACGACGCGGTTGAGCTATGTTACCCATAACACTTAATGGTGACGTCCGTGTTTTTGTACGAAAAAAGAACGACTACTTCTTATGGAGTCAGGAAAACGAGTAGAAATGATTCCGTTTGAGTTTCTGTACGAAGGAAAAAAAACCACCCCTTTTTGTAAGAGAAATACTATTAGAAATGATTCCTATATGTTTTCATTCGGATAAAAAACAACCATCTCTAAATGCATGAGATAGACGAGTTGAAACGATGGAGTTCAAAAAGAAACAGAAAACACTCTCAGTCTTCCATAGTGTATGGAGTAAGAGCTCAGGTGCGACTGCCCGGGTTGAAACCAAGTCTGAACAACGCGGTTGAGCTATGTTACCCATAACACTTAATGGTGACGTCCGTGTTTCTGTAAGAAAAAAGAACGACTACTTCTTATGGAGTCAGGAAAACGAGTAGAAATGATTCCGTTTGAGTTTCTTTACGAAGGAAAGAGAAGCCACCCCTTTTTTAAAGAGAATTACTGTTAGAAATGATTCCTATATGTTTCTATTCGAAAAAAAAAAGAGCAACCACTTCTAAATGCATGAGATAGACGAGAAGCAATGATGGAGTTTGGAAATAAACAGAAAACACTCTCAGTCTTCCATAGTGTACGGAGTAAGAGCTCAGGTGCGACTGCCCGGGTTGAAACCAAGTCTGAACGACGCGGTTGAGCTATGTTACCCATAACACTTAATGGCGACGATCGTGTTTCTGTACGAAAAAAGATCGACTTCTTATGGAGTCAGGAAAACGAGTAGAAATGATTCCGTTTGAGTTTCTTTACGAAGGAAAGAGAAGCCACCCCTTTTTTAAAGAGAATTACTGTTAGAAATGATTCCTATATGTTTCTATTCGAAAAAAAAAAGAGCAACCACTTCTAAATGCATGAGATAGGCGAGAAGCAATGATGGAGTTTGGAAATAAACAGAAAACACTCTCAGTCTTCCATAGTGTACGGAGTAAGAGCTCAGGTGCGACTGCCCGGGTTGAAACCAAGTCTGAACGACGCGGTTGAGCTATGTTACCCATAACACTTAATGGTGACGTCCGTGTTTCTGTACGAAATAAGAACGACTACTTCTTATGGAGTCAGGAAAACGAGTAGAAATGATTCCGTTTGAGTTTATGTACGAAGTAAAGAGAAACCACCCCTTTTTTAAAGAGAATTACTGTTAGAAATGATTCCTATATGTTTCTATTCGAAAAAAAAAAGAACAACCACCTCTAAATGCATGAGATAGACGAGAAGCAATGATGGAGTTTGGAAATAAACAGAAAACACTCTCAGTCTTCCATAGTGTATGGAGTAAGAGCTCAGGTGCGACTGCCCGGGTTGAAACCAAGTCTGAACGACGCGGTTGAGCTATGTTACCCATAACACTTAATGGTGACGTCCGTGTTTCTGTACGAAATAAGAACGACTACTTCTTATGGAGTCAGGAAAACGAGTAGAAATGATTCCGTTTGAGTTTATGTACGAAGTAAAGAGAAACCACCCCTTTTTTAAAGAGAATTACTGTTAGAAATGATTCCTATATGTTTCTATTCGAAAAAAAAAGAACAACCACCTCTAAATGCATGAGATAGACGAGAAGCAATGATGGAGTTTGGAAATAAACAGAAAACACTCTCAGTCTTCCATAGTGTATGGAGTAAGAGCTCAGGTGCGACTGCCCGGGTTGAAACCAAGTCTGAACGACGCGGTTGAGCTATGTTACCCATAACACTTTATGGTGACGTCCGTGTTTCTGTACGAAAAAAGAACGACTACTTCTTATGGAGTCAGGAAAACGAGTAGAAATGATTCCGTTTGAGTTTATGTACGAAGGAAAGAGAAAGCACCACTTTTTTTTAAAGAGAATTACTGTTGGAAATGATTCCTATATGTTTCTATTCGAAAAAAAAAAGAACAACCACCTCTAAATGCATGAGATAGACGAGAAGCAATGATGGAGTTTGGAAATAAACAGAAAACACTCTCAGTCTTCCATAGTGTATGGAGTAAGAGCTCAGGTGCGACTGCCCGGGTTGAAACCAATTCTGAACGACGCGGTTGAGCTATGTTACCCATAACACTTAATGGTGACGTCCGTATTTCTGTAAGAAAAAAGAACGACTACTTCTTATGGAGTCAGGAAAACGAGTAGAAATGATTCCGTTTGAGTTTCTCTACGAAGGAAAGAGAAAGCACCCCTTTTTTTAAAGAGAATTACTGTTGGAAATGATTCCTATATGTTTCTATTCGAAAAAAAAAAAGAACAACCACCTCTAAATGCATGAGATAGACGAGAAGCAATGATGGAGTTTGGAAATAAACAGAAAACACTCTCAGTCTTCCATAGTGTATGGAGTAAGAGTAAGAGCCCGGGTTGAAACCAAGTCTGAACGACGCGGTTGAGCTGTTACCCATAACACTTTATGGTGACGTCCGTGTTTCTGTAAGAAAAAAGAACGACTACTTCTTATGGAGTCAGGAAAACGAGTAGAAATGATTCCGTTTGAGTTTCTGTAATTGAATAATTTAAATTTAAAAAATAATTGAAGGATAAAGGGAAAAAGTTATTAAATAAATAATGTTTAAATACAGACATACAAGAAAAGATAATAGCCAACTGATAAAAAGAGAAATAATTGGAACGAAGAACTTAGAAAATTGTAATCTTCTTGAAAATTGAATAACATTGTTATTGTCATGAGTAATATCAATTATTAGTTACATGTAAAAGTTGTATAGACTAAGTCAAATCTATTTGACAGTGAAAATGATGAAGAAATTTTATTAGAAAGTGTTGTGGCCGTTACAGTCAATTGAAAATAAATAATAGGGAATAAGTAATATAAAATACAAATGACCATTAAAAAAACAATTGGAAAGAAACGAATTATTGAAAATATAAAATGGGAGAG
The DNA here is from genome assembly GCF_026230105.1 of Diorhabda sublineata. Classification (NCBI taxonomy): domain Eukaryota; kingdom Metazoa; phylum Arthropoda; class Insecta; order Coleoptera; family Chrysomelidae; genus Diorhabda; species Diorhabda sublineata. The sequence continues at coordinate 22,627,768 of NC_079476.1, forward strand.
AAGAAAGAGAAAAGAAGAAAATTTGTGAATTGATTAAAAAGAAGTATTAAAATAAAATCAAATAAAACTGGAAAAATTGAGTTTGAGCTAAAAGGAAATAGAGAAATTCAAAATATAAATGGAAAGGAAAGAAAATCAAAGTGCAGTTACAAAGCAAATTGAATGTAAACAACTGCTAATCAGAGCGCAAGTCTTACTTCTAATTTAAAAAGTACTTAAATTGTCTTAAAATAAAATTTAAATTGAATTTATAACGTATAATTTTCGTTAATAAAAAATAGAAAGCTTAAAGACTCACCTTTTTCCTGAAGATAATCCTCTAATGCAACTAACAACACAAAATAATTTCAATGAAATTATAAAACGGTTTACCCGCGTCCTTAACAACAAAGCAATCGACACCACCGACCTCGACCGTATCTCGAGAGAAACTGAGATTTGTACATCCAATACACACCGATAGATGTGCGCCACCGTAATGACTAATTTGAAAATTACCTGTAATACCGGTTTATCTATGAATCAATATTAGTCATCAACTAGAAATTTATTTGTTGTAGTAAAAACCGGTATTACTGTCATCTTTAACGTGTTACTAACGTAAATTCTATTTGATTTTCGTTTCAAATTTGGCGAAAATAATTTTTTCAAACTTCGATAAAGGCTGTTTTAAATTTTTGTGAGGCCAGAAAATTTTTTCAAAATATCTTTACTTATTTATGTTTAGGTTGACTTTTCTTTGTTATGAACACTTGAATTTACGTGAATAATGCAAGATGTAACTGTAAAATATAGTCAAATTAATTAAAAACTTTTAAACTTTGGAAATGAATAGGTAACAGGCCTATTTTCTTAGCTAATATTTTTCATGCTTTCAATATAAACTGAACATAAATAAACAAGCTTTAAGCTTATCAGATATGAGGAAAATTTGTTTTATTGCCTACTTTCTAGGTCCCCTTCATTTTTATTTTTTGAGATATGAGTTTAGTGCTTTATAAGACCATCTTTTAAAAGCAATATAGTAAAAACAGAAAAAAATGGTTTTCCCATCTTACCCATTACTCCTATGGGCGAAAAGGAATCAATTGATAAAAAATATAGTCCGTATTTCAAAATTTAACGTTAAACTAAAGAATTTTTTTAAAAATGTAGTAAATATTACATTCAAACTAATAGTGTTTAAACATTGGTAAGATTGCCAGTTGTAATTTGTTAATTTGATTATCCGCTTTTGTCATAATCTTGAACCAATTTCAAGCGATCTACCAATTTTAGTGGACTTGGGTATTATAAATAAATTAATAAACAAAGTTGACATAAACTTAAGTATACTGTTAACAATCAACTGTTTGAATTTGTATTTGATACGCCACTGGTCTGGCTGTTCAGAGTAAAAGAGATGGATATACTTAAAGTGAGATCGATAGTAACTGAGTGGCGACGCCATAATTACGCTCTGTGTTTTTCTCATTTGATGTTTACTTTACCTGTGTACCGAAATCCGAAAGGAATATAGCGGAAGTTCAAAAATTGTTGGCGAATCACATATTGACATAGCGTCATGATTGGTAGGTTCCACTTAGTCCAGAGCGTTAAAGTCAATTTAGAAACTCTCACTCCCGCGCCATCGTTCGCGTTCAACATATTTCGAACTGCAATTAAAAAACGCCTTTCCAATGTGAAGTCGAACGTGACGCAACGAGAGCGTCAGTCTAAGAGTTTATAAATCCACCTTCATAATCGTAAAGCCAAGTGGAATTGATTACGAGGCGTTTTGAGCGTTGAGATTATGGAATGGTAAAACTGAAAAAAATGAAGCGAAAGCTTTAAGAAGTTATATTATAATTTGTAAGTTATTGAGTTTTTAGTGGAGTTATCAAAAATTTCGCTAATTCTTTCAACGGTCGCTTCCACCCACTTCTTGACAAGGAGTGTCGAGACCATAACGATCGTAGTCGCTATGTGGAACGCCCAAAAGAGTATTTCAGTCACCGTGAATGCTTAGCGGAATGCACCCTTTAGTAATGTCAAGAGATACTCAAATTTCCCATAATATTTACCTCTAAATTTTTGCCCAGTGCTTAGAAATGCTTTTATACCTATAAACAGTTAAGAAATTTGACAAAAGGATAATTAAAATTTTTTAACAACGAAATAATGACAATATTTGATTAAAAATAAATAAAATAATAGAAATAATTATATAGTGGTAAGTTCAAACTGATGAGATAGTGCAGTTAAGTTTTGAAATAAGTTCAATTTAGTCAAAAGTAAGTGTCTGATCAACCCATATTGATACGAAAGAAAGAGTCATGTGTAATAAATATAATTTTATTAACAATTCAACACAAAAACATTGATATATTTTGATCGAGTAAAAAATGATTTAAAACATTTTATATAAACATGTTCTGTTTTATAAGATTCATCAATTCAACTCTTTAATTGTGTTACAATATTTAATATCCTCAATTGAAAACTTCCTATATTTTATATTAAAATTAGTCTTAAAAGCACTTTTGATTAAAATTTGAATACACTGTTTACATTACCACTACATTAACACTCACAATTACACTGTCTGAAGCGCGTTTCGATAACAAATTTATCGTCTTCAGAGACTGAAGGGAAACTCAGACAGTGTCATTTTGAGTGTTGGTGTAGTGGTTAACGAGAACAGGATGAAAAGTACCAACGGTTTCAGATTTCCTACTTAAATTACAAACTATTTTCTGTGTCAAGTCTAAAATTATAATAAATAAATCAATACAATAGTGAATAAATTATTTCAACCCAGAAACATTTGAAAAAAAAAACTGTGTATAAATTTTTATTTTAAATTGAATAATAAGTTGATGTTAATATGTTTACACAATATATTTCCACATTAATTCGGTTTGTATGTATGTATGAATTTGGGGTCTCGTATACACTGCCACCCAAAGGATTTATTGTGTCCCCCTTTCTTGCTACGATACTGGAGAACCCTGTGTTTACAGCTAATCTTTTGATCCCACTCCTTTTATAAAGTTTATAATGTGTGATGGCTTTAATTGCCAGAGATCTTCGTCTTCTATTTCATACGCTCCCAGGTGTTACTTTTAATATTTGTCTTTAGCACCCTCATTTTTGTTATTTCAGTGTGCAGTATTTTTTATTTATTAACTGAAAAGTTGTTTCCAAGTCGATAAATATTGTAACAATCTGCAAAACATTATCAAATTTGACAACAGCTAATTCAGGAAAAATTTTAATTCATAGATATATTCGAGCTACTTGATATTATATTTTTTTAAATTTCAACGTTGTTTTTAAAACTGTCTAAGAAATATATCTAATTCTGAATCATCAAAAATATCTAATTGTTAATTATATTGGAAAATATATTGATAATTTTTTGGCAAATCAAGTGATTTTCAAATTTTAATTTTACAGGATCTACTAGTTTTCCGTGTGACTATAATTTTAAAGACACTTTCCCTTATTGTACCCAATGTAGATAAATATTATTTGGTTGCCTTCGATTTTCCATACTTCAGTAGCTTGTAGTCGTTAGACAAAAAATCTTTTCTTCTTCATCAATTGTTATCCATCTGCTGCTCTTGGACATCTTCTAATGTTTTTCCCATTATTCTGTCTTGTGTCATTTGCATACAATGTTATTTTCCTATTTCTGGTCTATCTTGGCCGCCATGTTGTGATATTTATGATAGATTATTCTTTGTCTTGATTTCCAGCATGACTTATCCATCTCCATTTTGACTTACAGCTTATGATGTCTGTGAGTTTTGTATGTCTTCTATTTTCTATACTCGTAACAGCTACACCAGAGTAATGAGAGTGAAATAAATTTAGAATAACAAATAGATCGAATATGAATGTCAAAATGGAATAAAAATGAAGAAAATCTTGACTGAATTTTGCAAGTTTTGATAGCAAAAATACAATTGTTTGACGTTACAAGAGGTTTTTAATGCCAGCGATATAGACTTTCATACATCAATGCGTTAATTGAAATTATTGAAAGGTCAATTTTTAAAATCGATTGAGACTTGCATAATTTTTCACTAAAGGATTTTCTAACCTTCATATGGTTGCAAAATATTTGATTTTGATTTTGGAATTGAAGGTGGTGGATAGTTTGGAGAACTTACTTTTGTTAAAGTGTAAAAAATGACCATGCAATATTTTCTTTAGCTCACATTTTAAAATGGACGATTGCCCGTAGTTCCACTTAATGCTGATACGGTGCAAGTTTGTCGGGACGGAGACGCAGGATTAGACAGCCCGCTTTCTCTAATAGGAGAAAGGGCTGGGGTTTTGGGTCTATGGACGACGCTCCTTCTCCTTCTACGATAAAGAGACCTTCTGGCTCCGCAACGTTGTTGTTGCTGTTGTAACACGGAAAGCGCGTTTGCCAGTTCTGTTTCACTTATGAGTCTACGACGGGGCGGGGCTGGAAGAGCTGGTAAAGTGTTAGCTCTTCTAGTTACCTCTGGATAGGTAACAGGTACTAGATTGTTGATGGTTTGAATGGGTTGAGTAGAGAGGATTTGGTCAGAATTAGGCACCACTTGGTTGTTTCTAGTTAGTTGCGTGGGTTGGCTAGGGTTTCGTTTATTGTGTCCCAAATTACCTAGAATATAAAGTTCTACATTAGTACATATATATTTTTTTAATTGGCAATGAAAAGACAATAAATTGATATATATCTAGAGAACGGAGAATTAATCACTAACTATAATAGTTCTTATACCTATATGGATTTACTGATGAGTGTCTAGAAAGCGAGGATTTCATGTATTAAAGAGTCCAGGAAGCAAGGAATCATAGTTACACGATGTGTGCGATTAAATAACAAATAACTGACGAAATGCTGATGCGATCAACGTTAAAACAAGAGTTGTTCAATTTAAGTGAAGTGTATGTAAATCACGTGTTACCAAAATGAGTAACACAAAAAATTAACACAGAATTGTGAGTTTGACAAAACAGAACAAAAGAACTGTAAAGAGAGGAATGTTTATCGACTCCTCGTGGGTATAAATGGGCAAATCCGTTTAGAGAAAGGCGGTGGATGTTAACGAAAAGCCTGGTGTGTCAAGGATCGTTCACACAGCATAAAATATTGAGCGTTTACGAATGTTTGTCCTTTTGCTATGTGCTAGGTTACGTGTCCGCGGCTAGAGGTACGTCACAGTGAATTCTTCACCAAGAAAACGAGCCAACGAATTCGTCGTTAAGGGAACAGCAATTTTTGGTAATAGACATAATATTGTAACGCTTTCATAACCTATGTACAACCCAGACTCGGTCCCGATGGATTTCTGGCTAAATAAATAAAAGTACCAACGAAAGTTATTCGATTTTGGACGACTAGCAGACGTCTGCACTGTTAAAAACGTTAAAATCAGCAGATTTCTAGCCTTGCTGGGAGTAGAGGGTGAAGAGTGTAGTTACTGTAAAGGGATGACTAATTATAATGACTACTTTCTACGAATACAACGGTTCTCGTAATCTAATTTTTATGCTTCTTATACTAAATTCGACTTTAAACAACTTCTGCTACTTGTTTTCAGCTTTTATATATTGAATTGAAGCAAACATAAGACGGAAGTTTAACATATCGATTGGTTCACTTACCCAGCACCCTAAATATCATTCTTAATTTAGCACTCGACCAATGCCCGTGTGTTCGATGAGATCTTCCTTCTAGTGCAGGTAGATTCTTGTTTTTCGCTTTGTGCTTGCATAAAGATATAAGACACTTTGGCTCGGAGGGACTATGGGGATCGTCCGGACTATCTGGCACCGATACACAACAGTTCCACTTTTTTCTAACTTTTTTTTGTTGTACTGGCTTGATTTCGGGAGCTGCAAGAAATATATAAAGATTTTTACCGCACTAGATTGATAGAGTTAAATTACCTATAGAATTATTGGACATAACGCACAATTGGCAATCCTGTGGAGTACTGGGTGGAGTTGGTGTTGGTTCGACATTACAATTTGAGAAAGTTTCCTCCAAAACTGTACACGTAAATAGCGTGGTTTTGGTTTTCTGTTCACCGCAACCTAAATTTATAGGTCTATGTCTGAGATTTGGGTTATTATTTATCTGAAATAAAAGATAACTTGTTAAAGCAAACTGAGAAACTAAGAGTTTTAATACGGTATTAATAATTTTTTATATACCTGCACTTCTTCTTGTTGAGAACTGGTAGCAGGAACTGGATTCTGTCTTTGATTTCTAATGTATTCATAGGTGGTGAGACCCAAAAATGAAATGTATATGTGAAAAAAGCACAGATGCAGCAATAGGCCAGCTGTAATGGCTGCCAGAAGACCTAAGGCTGCTACAACTGCTAGAAAAGCGGCATCACTGGACGGCAGTGAGGACGGAGGCAAGGATGTTGTTGAGTTTATATCAGGTATAAATGAATCCTGAAAAATACGCTCACTTTACTCAATTGAAATATATAGATAGGTTAGGTTAGGTTTGTTGATCTGGAGTGTTATTTTTCTTAAGCCAATTGGAACGTTCGATTAACTCTACAAATAGTTTCAAGGTCACTCTTTCCCTTCAACTTTGTACAGATTACTCATTTCTAAAGTATTGTAATCGCTCTAGTTATTAAAGGTAGTTTCTTAATTCCTTCAGAAGTACCAAAAGACAATTTAATTAACATCTCATCTAGTAAAGTTGCTTCCTAGCTGGTAGATCCATTTGTTCTTAACATTTAAAAATATGTTTGCTTCTCAATATCTTCTCGACATTGTTTATTGGAAGAATATATTTAAAAAATACCTCTGGATAATTTTTCAAAGGATTTGTATACTAAAAATTACGATTCTAACTAAATTCTCAACATTTTGAAGATGCTTACCTTTTTGTCGGTAGTTGAATCCCCTTCTTCTTGCTGATTACTCCAATACCACGAGGAATGATGCAAAACTAATTGAGCGACGGCTAACGCCGTTACTACTGCGGCGGCTGCGACTGCCGTAGAAACACACATTACGAAAAGTGCGTAATTTCTTGCGCCGATACAATGATTCAACCACTTACAATGATGATCGAAACGTGCAACGCACTTGTTACAGGAGCTGCAATGTTTTGTTCTAGGACCGCTGATCAGAATTAGGCACAAGTGACAGTTGCCGCTTTCGATCACGTGGGCGTATTTTGTTCTGAAAAATTGGATGTTATGTGTAATTATTTGGAATTAAATAATCATATCAAAACATTTATTATCGTTTTATTGTTAGTTACATTATAAATTATTTTTGTTTTATACCTAAGAAAATTCGCTTTTTCAACCAACAAAAGTTCCTCGGATATATTTAGAACGTTATTGAATTTTCGAGAATTTGGTAGAACTTTCTAAATACTAGGACATTATTCACTTATTCACTACAGTAAATTGATGACTTGAGACTTGAGACTTCGCTCGATTCCTGGTTTCGTTTTTCCAATTTTTAACTTTCATTCTCTCTAGGCCTGGTTCTCGCATCTAACTACTTTTTCTGGCGCGTCCAATCTTTCTTTTTGCTTCTAATCTTCTTCTCTAGATCTTCTTTGCTGCACTTTTTTCATTAATTCGCTGCAGATGTCTGATCCACTTTATTTGTTTAGTTTTTAGAAACGTATATTATTTCTTTTTTTTTGTAATTTTTGGAATCGTTGGTGATATTCATACTGAACACACTGTTTTTACTACCATTACACCAAGATAAACAGTTTACTTTCAGTCTCTGAAGACGATATCTTGGTTAACGTCTGTAAACAGTGTGATCATTTATAACTTTCTCAACTGTAAATTACTTCTAATTCTTAAAATTTTTTATTGGTTTTATTGAATTGAGTTACTCTTTTAAAACCAAGTTCAGTATTTATTGTATCTATATTGCTGAAGTGTTTCGTCTGTCCTTCACAATATATTTATCTTTTTCCCAATATCCGTGCAGTTCTTAATTAGACATTAGTCCACATCATTAGTGGATGCCAAAATGTATTTAGAATTCACTATGTTAAGCTATTTTAAGTCATTTAAGTAATTTTATCAAGTATTATATTTTTCTAGGTACTTTAAAATCATCTAAAACTGAAGTTCAACTTTTTTCTACTCGTACATATGCTTACTCAAAGTTTATAAATGTAGAATGTGATTTTGACATTCCTGATACTAAAAATTTAATCGGTCGTAGACCTTCAAACTCTGAGGCCACACTAGTAGTCGCCTATTACTTTTTCAGCATAGGGTTATAATCTATCGCTTTATTCCTTGAGAGTACATCGTAAATATTCGGCAATATTCACAATCCAGTATGTCTCTTTTTTATTTATAGAGAAAATAAGAAATTTTGGCTTTGGCATTGATATTTATTTCCACGCAGTAATCAAATGATTATTAAGTATCCTTGTGAGGCTTTCCCCTCCCTATTTCAGTAACTTTGATGAAATTGATTCCTCTTCTGGTGAATTTCTAATTTTTGTACCTTGTTTTATTTCCTAAAAAGTTGATAGTTCGCAGTTTTCAACATATTTCACACTATACTCATTTATTTCTAGCTCCACATTATTTGAATCTTCATTATTTAGTAGCTCTTCAAATTACTCAACCCACCTTTCAATTATTTTTGTTTTCGTCACCTTTTCTTTATTCTTGTTTTTACAGAAATTGATTTTGGATGGATATCCTCTTATGATGTTTTTGATTCTTATCCCTGTTCGGTTTTCCAGCTTCCGTTATTCTGCTTTTTTTTCAATGCTTAAAATATCAAACTAACTTCCTCCTTTCTTTATAGAACATTTCGTGTTGTTTTTTTTAGACTCGTGACGTTACCAATAATAAGACAGTACATACCTATCAAGTTGTGGTACTGGTTCAGGTTCTCTTTCTCTCAATGCTGCTTCGGCGGGATCGACCAATGCAGCGCCCAGATGAGTCGTGAGATGGAGTAACAGCAATAAAGATAGTACTGCTAGAACTGGTGGTTGGACGTGAATCGGCAAAGCTGGAATCAATATTAAAAATGAACCACCCGAGAGGATAGCTAACGCCAGCCAACCTGTAAGCTGAAATAGATAATTTTATTACTACGAATTCTGGATTAACAGAAGCTGATAATATGAAATGTTATGTTTTTACTGACAATAATACTAAGCATTTAATGGAGGTCAAAATAGAGTAACACACCTGTGAGAAAACACGGTCAAATTTAAGAATGTATGAACTCTAAAAAAAGTTATAATATGGTAGTGTACACCTGAGGCAAAATAGTTTTGAAGGTAGCCATGAGGCTGAACTTGCAGATGGGCATGGCTCTGAGTACAGTATCGTAGAAAAGTTCTAGCTGTTGCGATAAGGTTTCAGGTTTTTAGTCAATGTTGGAAGATTCTGATTGGAAACTAGCGAGCCGCGACCGTGTATTTATTAATTTTTGGTAAATCAATCAAAATGAGTGTTAATAAGAAAAATAAAGAAAGAAGTCTGGTGATGAGGCGATGGATCTGATTAATCTGTATGAGGTGAAACAGTTTGGTTAGAATGTGGAACAAATTTTATCTTATTCGTGCCAAGAAAACGGGAAATTTGGAGTGTTTGATACAAATTTTGACAATTATGATGGAAACGAATAATTCATGACCTGTGGAATAAGTACACTGCATAAATGATGTCATAGAAACATCACTAGAAGAAAAGAAGGTCTGCTCTTCTTAGACGTGCCAGAGGCGTTTGACAAAGTTTGGCATGAAGGTCTCAAATACGAACCGAACAAACCTTGCCTAGACAATAAGCAAACCTGTTAGAGTCATATATTACATGAGTTTTCATAATAAAGTAAGAAGGAAATCAATTATCGAATAAATTAATAATTGTACCCAAAAATCGTAAAGAAGAATAAATCGATGAAATTTCACGAATAAAAAAGAAACCAGAGAAGTAACCAACAAAACGAAAAGTATGCTGCGGTTAGCCGAAATGAAAACGTTCAGGACTATAGTGGCAAAAACAAGAGTAGATCGAATCAGGAACACTGACATGTGGGGTGCAAGACATCGTAAGATGGGGGGAGACAAAGAAAAAGATACTGGTACGCCCACGTGAGAAGAATGGAAGAGAGTAGACTACCACGCATCGTACTTGAAGGGAAACCAATAGGGAAAAGAGAACCCGGACGACCACATAAGAGATGGATGGACAGCTGGCAGATACAGAGGAACCTGCAAAACTAACAGATCATGAGATTTAAAAAATGAATAAGAAAAAGAAGCATTATGTATACAAAAAAAAAGACGGTGATCAAGTACCACATATAATCAAATCCGAAACCTGTTTGGACCTGCAGGATTTGACTATGGGCATTTGCTAGCAAAAACTACACCCAATCAAAATAGAGAATCAATGATAAAGTTATAAGGAACATTCTTGATGCACCTTGATATTTTCAAAATAGGAATCCACTCAAGTTACCAAAAATCGTAATATCGAGGCAATCCAGCTCCTCGACTATAGAGACCTAGAGAGAGAAGATCCAAGTGCTTAGTGTAAAAACAGAGTGTTGGTGTTATATTGTGGAACAATTTAAGAAACTCCTACTGAGTGAGACCCTTATTTTTACGATAGTAATTGAACATTGATCGTTGTGATGACCAGGTTACAATGATAAGAAGACCTTCAAGGGTTTCTTAAAAAAAAAGATAGAAATAACAGGAAATAGAAGCACATAATCAAATTTTATATCGCGCTTGCCGATCTCTAAATCAGTAGCCAGTCCGAATTGCACTGCACAAATCCCATAACGTTTTTCCTCACCAGTCCACCCTTTTTTCAATTTTCCGTTGCTTGGAAATTTTGTAGTCTACTATTTAAGTAAAGCGTTTTGTCACGAATCCATTTTCCAAAAATCACACGAATTAAAAATTCCAAGTCTGGAAATTATTATTGCTGTGGAGTCTCTTGAATCTGTTTCAAGTAGACAACAGTCTGAGACTGATCTTGAGATTGTTTCTTTTGTCTTTGATGAACACATACCTTTGAAAAGTAAAAATAGTGTTTACCAATTCATCTTTCAGATATTTCGAATTCTATTCACAAAATAAATGTTTAAATACAATTATTTTTACAAATAAGACAGTATTTTCCACTGAATCCACGTTTATGAATGGTACATTTAATCCTCACAATTGTGAATGTTGGAGTTATTTTAATTGGAACATTGAATACAGCATCGGGCATCCCCACCCTTGTTTTAAATTACTTAAATGTTAGTTTTCCAAGACAAATCGACTGGAAGAATAGAGTCGTTAATCAAATTTCCTGATTTATCGCATTTAGATTATTTTTTTGAGGATATTTGAAAAATATTGTATATAAAAGAAATTTTGCTATCTGAGATATAAAATATTGATAACAACCAGTCAAATACAAATCAATCACGCATGGACTTTCATCGTTACTTCCAAATATGACCATTATTGATCTTCCACTTTATTTAGGTTGCTGTTGGCTGTTGGCAAAGATGACGCATACCAATAAATTTGACACTTAATGGACTTTTATCGTTTTCCTGTCTGCTCCTCAAATGTTTTGGGTAATCGACCAAGCGTAAAAGGAATAAAGGGATATCAAATTACTTCCGGTTCTGTAAGTTTTGCTATGACAACAACCAACAAAACGCGTAATGTTTTGAATCTTTGAATATTTGGGGCTACAATATATAATTTGAGAATAGCAGCTGTTGGAAAAATGATGGATATGGATTTTAATTTAATAAAAAAATCAGTTTTTGTTATTTCAAATAAAAGATATGATTTAAAAATGAACTAGGCGCGATTCTGTATGTAATTTCAAAATGATTTACAGGGCGTTGATTTGTTTTAAATAAACGATCTCTGATTGCAAATGACATTTGTTTCAATAGAAGAGGATGTCTAGAATGTGCACTTCCAGCTAAAATAAAAGCTTCCTCTCGAGGTCTAGTAGATTGCTGAATACGTTCTAAAAAGCAAGATGTTCTCCGTTAAATATAGGGATTGTGTAAATGAGTTTCTATGGCGTATTTTCTAGGGATTTTCAATGTGGTCGAATGATTCTCATCAAAAATCAGAATAACAAATCGACAATCTGATTGAATCTGACCATCAAATAACCAGATCAATGTTCAAAGTCTTTGTTTTTGATCTTTATGATATTTTGTAACTTCACTAGATTCCTGAACTATTAATCAAGATTTTTCACGCTTTTCCTGAGTTTTGTGAAAGAATAATGAAAAATTAACCCGTACTGCGATTTTACATCAAAACAATGCGCCGGCTTATTAAGTATTGGTTGTCCAGCTAATTCCAGTGTTAGACCATCTGTGGCATTAGCCAGAACTTGCATTGTTTGATTTTTATCTGCGTCCTGCGAGTATATAAATAGAAACAATATTTGAGTCTGTTAAAGCTGTAAGTTTTCTGATGAAGACCACCAGCAATATCTTATACAAGGTTTACATGGAGTTGTAGGAAGGGAGAGTTAAAAGTTATGTAATTCAAAATGTATGTATGAATTCGAAATGAAATATTTTATAGCGTTAATTTCGTTAAGTAATACCCACACCTTGTATACAATGACGTAGTTACAAAAACAGAACGTCAACTTATTAAAATTTATATATTTTTGCTCGACGTATAAAATCATGAAAACATGGAATAAAGAAATTAAGAAGGATGATAAAAACTAATAATTTATTGCTACAAAAAGCTCTACTTAAGAGAAAGCTTTTGGGGCAGCTGCTAGAACAAGCACCGTCCTGTATGTTTTGCACTCATTTAAAGTTTCAAATTATATTGCTTTCATATCATGTGTAATTAATTAAAATAACAATTTTTGATTCCATAATTCCAAGGAAATAAGATAAGAAAAACATAAGCGAAAGGATTAGTTGAAGTACCTGACTTCGTAGAGGATTTGGATCTCACCGGACGTACTCATACAGAAAATTAAATTTTTCCTAACCTTAAAGCCCAAGCAGCAAGAATGGAATTAGATTATCGATATTAAGACTAAGTACATTGAAACTATTAGCAATCAACAAGAAAATACGGTACACAATGATGATGATCAGAGATTGTAGACGATCCCTCTGTGATACAACAACCGAAATAAGGCAGCGGATTATACTGGCGAGCAACTCTATCATGGCTTACTTAGACTTCTACGGAAAAAACTCCTACACCTAGTAATGATTTGTAGGTGCGGGTCTTGGGCCTTAAAAAAGAATGATGAAAACTTACTGCTCTTGCGGCGTATATTGTGGAGGTGATAGATGGAGGAGTCGATATAATTTTGAGCTGGAAATAGATTTTAGTGAACTCAAGTGGTATAAATGCAAGGGTTTAGAAGATCGAGACATCTGGCACGTATGAATCATGATAGAGCTTCCTCAAGATTGTACGGAAATGAACTCGGTATAAGAAATTGGTAGTTCGAGACCGGAGACATTGGAATGGTATACTTGATAAGCCAGTGTCCACAAATGGCTGTAGCGCCAGCGAAGAAGTCGTATTATTATTATTAAATGAATATGTTGTTTTCTCATCTATGTTTATATATCTAATCCTAGCTCATTCCAAGATATTGGAATCCACTTATCTCCTGCATTACCTTATCTTTCTATTATCTCTCTCTCTTCTATTATCCTCTTTTTCTTTGTGGTGTCCACTTTAGAACCTTTTTAGGTTATATGACCATACCTGTTAAGTTGTTTTTTATGTCATCTCCTTTGATTTTGTCAATGCCACTTCTATTTCAATCAGATTTTTAACCAGTATTATCAGTTTTTTCATATCTCTATGATAGTATTCTATTATTTTGTTTCCAGTTATCGTAAAGTCCTCATATTTGATGTATTTATCATTTATCTATCCATAGTTTTTGCGTTGGTTGTGCTTCATACAATTAATTTTCTGTTTAGAACTTAAAAATACAGCTTAGTCACTAACTAAATTATTGAAATTATAAATTCTCCCTAACATCCTCTTGAAATTTACCATTTTTTTAACCTGCAAACATTTAATTTGTGGTTATTCTACTATTTTCGCCCGTTAAGGAAATTAACTTCATTTGGAACACATCCAAAGGTGGTTGTAATTCTTCCTAATATACATAACCGAGAATAACCAGATTGCAACTCATGAATAAGCAGATATTATAAATAGCTTCATTATTCAACAAGTAAACGGAATTAACATTCTAAGCACTATAGAATTTCTATTTTATTAAATCTATTATTAAACTACCCTATTCGTTTGTGGGTTTGAACCATAGAATCGATTTTTAAAGTAGATACTAATTATTCAAATCGACTATACCAACTTGTCATTAAGAATTCTCAGATTGAAAGCCAACCAATTTGATGTAACTTTCAACTGTGTATTTTCAATTACTGTCAATCAAAATCAGATTCTTGTAAATGCTCTTGGTTACGAATTGACGAATTGTTGGTCGAATTTTCAAAGATGAAAAACATTATTTATGTCTTTAGTATGTTTATTTGCTCCATTCCATCACTTCACTTCTGTATTCTATTTTGTTGAGTAGGTCCTCCGCATACATTAGTTTGTCCATGTAGATTGGTTTCAATGTGTTGTATCCTATGTGTGTTTTCTTTCCTTCTTAGTTCACTTCTTCAGCTATTTTGTCCATTACTATTAGAAACAATAACGGGCTTCAAACGCCTCCGTGTCTCACTCCTCTATAAGTTACAAAACTATTTGTCGTCTTCTCTATAACTCGTACCACTTTCTCCGTTTTCTTATATTATATATATATATATATATATATATATATATATATATATATATATATATATATATATATATATATATATATAGAACCAATAGCTCAACGCAAAATTCGATTCTTTTTGATAACAGATACAAACAGTGGGATTTATGTTGTAGCAGTTGATTTAGATAAAGCCTCCGATAGTATATGCAAAATACTTATACGGAAAATGATGAGAAATAGAAAAGTAAACTTATGAACATAGTTCAATATATATATATATATATATATATATATATATATACATAGTTCAAAATATATATATATATATATATATATATATTGAACTATGTTCATAAGTTTACTTTTCTATTTCTCATCATTTTCCGTATAAGTATTTTGCATATACTATCGGAGGCTTTATCTAAATCAACTGCTACAACATAAATCCCACTGTTTGTATCTGTTATCAAAAAGAATCGAATTTTGCGTTGAGCTATTGGTAAATCAACTGCTACAACATAAATCCCACTGTTTGTATCTGTTATCAAAAAGAATCGAATTTTGCGTTGAGCTATTGGTTCTAAATGTTGTCTGTGTGTCATTTCATGTGTACGTAGTATGAAGTAGCGATATCCTATAATTTTTGCAATCCAGTAATATTCTGTACCCAAGTTTCTTAAGTACCTTGTCATTTCTGTCTGTATTTCATCTAATAAAAATGCTTTATGTATTTTTAGTTTTTCTATCGTCTTTATCACCTCACGCTTTTTCATTTTTGGTCCTGGCTCTGCAGATATTGCGCTTATTCCTGTTGTATATCCGTTTTCTCTTTTTGACTGTTCTTTGTCTTTTTCTGCTTCTATATGTACCGCTGTTAGTAACTCTTTGAATCGTTCCTTCCATTTGTTTAATATTTCGTTTTCTTCAGTTAAAAACAAAATATTATCTACATAAAACTATTCTTGACACAATTGAAATATTACGTAATTCATATTCAGAATGATTCAATTAAATATTCAAGCCTAGAATTTTGAAGAAAATTGAAGTGTGTGTGAAGTATAAAAATTATTGTTTACTTATGTAGATGAAACTTATATTCCAGTCATATTCTAAATGAAAAAAACCTATTAGTAAAGGCAATTGTGTGATTATAGTTCAGCAGAATTTATAAGAAAGATTCTAATCGTTTTTATTAACATTATTAATCAGCAACAGATCAAAGGGCTAATGTTCTAAGTGGTCTAAGTCAACGTTCATATTTACTTTCGTGTTAGGTGACAAATGAATCATTTTTTTGAAAATTACAGAACTTCATTTTCTGCTACTGGCTATATTGATTTTTAGAACAATACAATGTATTAGATCCAAAATGTTTTATATTTCCACTTTCTCTATTTTGAGGGTTTGCTGAACCCACTTAATAGAGTAGTTAGATTCTTAAAATAAGAACTTATGAGTACGATTATCCTTAATATATTGGTTTTAAGATAGGGTAAATAACCTCATCAATCAAGTGTTCTGAATTCCGCTACACTGTTATTAGACCTTAATTCGACTTTTGTTGATAACTATTCAACGCATAACAGCTAAGGTCTAGCGAGTTTTTAGTAGTTCATTGAAGTCGATTTTGCTTCTGGTTTTTTTTTGGATTGATTACTTTTATTATACAAATTTCCTCAAAGAAAAAGATGAATTCTCATCACTTAACCTTTAATAAAACAGCTTTGATACGTCGATTTGTATTTCTAGATATGCATTTTTTGGAAAAAGTTATATAGGGTGTGTCATGTGACAGTGGCCAATGACAAAATAAAAATCATAATAAAACTATTAAAACTTGGATAGGTATGTTTCGTTTTCTGTTATTTGGTTATTATTACAGAATAATCTAACTATTTTTTTAAATTTTCAAAAATGTATCTGAGCTTATACAAGTTTTCGATCTTATATTGGTCTTTTAGAACCGTAAACTGTATAGAAAAATGTTTGAACAGGCCAAAATCCCTGTGTATTAAATATAGCATAGCAGTATCATAAGATTTTGCCAATGAAGATTAGAAATTTTATTATAGTCTATTCTTAATACTTTAGTTTAGTTGCCGCTTGCAAGGTGCAGTGGCACGGGTCGCGTCTGAACAGAAAAATCAGTTAATGAAAAAACAATTTTAAATCATTTGCGGCCGGTAAATATTGAGATAATATTTAAATGTTTAAAATTTTAAAGTCTCAATTCTAGAATTATATTCCAGACGAAATTGCAAAGAACACTGAAAAGGCAACGCGAAATTTGTTACCAATAAAATCCAAAGAATATGACAATTTTTGTGGAGATGTCAGAAAATGCCGTAGAAAACGAAACTGTGCTTTACTGTAGAAGGTACGTTGTGGGTTGAATATTCGATGATAAAGAAGACTTTCAGGAATATGAACAATATATGTTTTTTTCGAAAATTCGGAAAACAAAAGATTTGCAACTAGAAAAAGTGGATGTATTAATTTGGACGATGTCTGCTGAGAACAAAGACAATTCTTAACTTATACACACGGCCGCTGTACTTTATATATTGTTATAAATATCACATTTTGGAAAAATATTCAGTATTATTACAAAATACACTTCTCGTTTTGCATATATAACTACGTTGAAGCGACTGCATAATAGTTGCTAAAGGATATTTGAAGGAGACAGCATCTCCTTAAAACAACGACATTTCATAGAAGTTAGCAAGCAAATCATCAATGGATTATGAGTCAACCTCTTCTGCAGGATATTTATCTAGCAACGGGATCTTCTAGACTTGCCATTTCTATGTAAGTACAACCAAATAATATAAAAATGTAATTTTATATTTTTTTATTAAAAATTCAGTAACTGTTTTAATGCCCGCACAGACATAAAGTAATCCAATGTGTGGATAGTATCTAAGTATAAAATCTTCTAATATGATTATTATATTACAACAGCTGAAACTGTTTGTTGTGATCGCTCATAATAAGGTAATATTCTCATAAAATGGCGGCAAATCAAATGCTATGAATCAACATCAATTTTTAAAATGATAATAATGTGAATAATACATATTAATAATAGATAGCATCAATAAGCATTGCTAAAAGCAAAACAAACGTTATTACTAGAATACGTAGCCTTTATTAAAAAATTTTCAGCGATACAAAAAATATACAAGCATAAAGTCCAATTGTTTTCATTGACAATAAACAAAAGCCTGGTATTTAATAATATACTGTGCAATCTAAATAACAAAAAAATATAATTACCCTGCAAAATACAGCAAAGCTCAAACAGTGCAAAAAATCTGGATATCATCTTCAGGGAGTAACTGGTTTCTCACCTGCAGGGGATGCAACGGCAGCTGGAAGCCGTGCTGACGGCGGAGCCTGTTGGATTGAATCACGCTACCGCCGTCTCCCAAATTGCCTTTACCGTTTTCCGTGTTTAACATCGCAGAAAACCCACGAAGATGACGACGATAACGACGAATCCATAGCGGTGGCTCCTCGTGGTATATAAGTGTTCAGTCACGTGCATACTGGAAGCGGTGTCATGACAAAGAGCTAAAAGCACCTTTCGACGTCAAAGCACGAAAGAGTATCGATCCGAGGCGCGTTGGAAGCAGCGCAATGAGTTACATAAGGTGGTAGTAAATTCGACTTCCTGCTGCAATTTGTACAACTGCAGGATGTGACAGTCTAGGGATCTGGTGAAGAATATATTTAGGTTCATCCTAATTCCAATCTACCGGGTGTTTTATGTTATACTTTCAATATACTTGGGTTTATCAGATTATTGACATTAATATTTAATCATATTTTTGATTTATTAAAAATTTTGGATAATATAAATACATTTGTTTCCAAAGTTTATGGAGCGCTTTTATCTCTAAAATTAAATAAAACTAAAAGGGTATTTTTAATTATTTTGGAATGCCTATAAATGCCATTTGGCACGGAATATTCCATCAATCAGTCTGCCACGATTTCTCCAACTTTGCAAGCATTTCGTACATGAATCAAGCTAAATTTTGCCGATAGCCTGGGTTTTGATGACTTTGATGGCCATTGGAGATTGGAGATATACTCGCGGCCTCAGAAAAACCTCCTAAGGAATAGTCTAAAGCATTCAAATCGTATAATCTCGTGCAAAATCAGTAGGTAATACGACCTTAACGTGATAACCTTGTCCAGGTCGATTTTTAAGAAATATGGACCAATAACGTCGCCAGCTTAAAATCTACACTAAACAGCAAAGCACTGGACACTCAAGCATCTCATGTGGATTAATATCGTTTCAAATTAGATGATTTTGCTAGCTCGTCATCTAGAAATGAGCCTGATAGATAGAGGATTTTTCGTTACAAACTGCTTCAAAACTTGTTCAGTAAACACACGTTGTGATCTATTGTCGTTTACCTTCATCCCTGGATATTTCAATTTTGTACAGGTCCAAGTCATTACATGAAATCGACCACTTCGGGATCTTTTCCACATTTCCACGTGCTGCGGCAATGTTTTCGGCAGATCTTGCAGTTCATTCACTGAGCTAAATTGGGAAGGATACTCGGAAGAAAAGGAGGAATAAAATTAATTAGGATATTCATCAAATATATTTTCAAGCTTTTTCTTATAATAATATTATGAAAGAGATAATTTGCAACTATTTATTGCAAAAACACGGTTTTTGTTGTTGTAGCTTTCTAATTTACAACGCCAAGCTTCTTGTTGATTACAAAATTACCTAAAACTGAATTGGAAAAGTACCATCTCAGATATTTACAAAATTACCCTCATATTGAATTTTTAATTCATGTAGGAGTTAATTTTAAAAGTATGTATGTACCAGAATCATAAGATCTTGTGCTGTAGGTGGATGATGTAGAGGAAAACATGCAACCACAAAAATTACTGTTACATATATGTCCAACCAAAACCTTTGCCTTTAATAAGAAGAAGAAAGATAAAATTATCTATACAGATACGTGTGAGACCAAAAATACTAAGTGAATTTGATAATGTAGAAATCAACATTTCTTTCTCAACCTATTAGTCTTTCCTTCTCCAATTTGTGACTTAACTTGTATCGTCTTCCAAATGTCTGATTATAATCGAATCGCTTCAAAATAGAATTCCATACAAAAGTTGATGTTTAATTGAAACTAGACTGATAGAAATAATTCCACACTAAATCATGAAAGTTGGACGAATTTGTAACAACCTTCTCGTCTAAACGATCGTGGCACGCGACATAACATGAAAACTGAATTATTTGATTACCATGCCATATAGTAGTAGTGGCATCGTTCAGACTGAATATCTATTGAACCCACTTCCGCTATCTCGCCTGACCCTTATACCCTCAGACACTTGTGGAATAAACAACGATTTTATAGACGTAACTGTATATAAATCGCGATTTCCTATTTGTATTCTAGAAAATACTATAGAAAAAATTTTCTCAATAGATTTCTATAATCTAGACTATCTAGAGACAACAAATCAATTCTCTGGTTACCAAATCCATAAATTCTCATCGTATTCAAAAAATCGAACAAACATTTAACACATCAATTGGTCTGTAAATTTTCCATTTTCCTTCACAACCGTCTGGAATAGCATAAAAGACAACATTGAAAAATACAATGAATCACCACCACCACTACTTACTTCACCATCAACCCTTAGATCAAAAAAAAAAATGAGAGCTGCAACCATTCAGCATCTTCCGAAAAGTTTCCTTATCTCTATCATATACAAGTTTAAAGTTGTTTGTATTATATTACTGCTTTTATTATTATTTTTTTGTTTTTATAGCTTATAAGATGTTTCCAGCTTTCTCTTCAACTTGTTATTTTCGATTCATAAAAAGCTGGCGGTATCTAATTTCATATTAATGCCCCAATCCATCTAAGTCCAATTGTTTATACTTAAACTGAAACCGAAGAAAAGTACACAACTCTTGATATTTTGCTCTGGTTGAAATTATTCTACAACATTTTGGGAAATGGTTGAGTTATGGAAATGGTAATCAAGTTCGTGCTCCTTTATATGTTTAACAAGAGATCTTACTGTTTGTTTTATATAAAATTTTTAACGTGAGCCATATTTTAGCACGTATACTTTCATTTATTTATAATCAACATTCATTTTGTTTTATTCAAATACCTCCTCAATATATTATGTAGTTATAATATTTTTAATAATAAACCAATTTAAATCATTTATTTTTATTTTAAGTGAAATATTTTTCTCAACATTCTCTTCTCTTGTCTGGATCATAGGAATAGCAGTTTTACCTAGTTTAAAAGATCAGATAAATTCGCAGTTTTTTACACTTAACCAAGAAGCTACACTAATTTAATAACTTTGTCCCATTGTCCTTATCAGAAACATTTGAGTTCATGATGTCCTTTTTCCGGACATACAATATAACAAACTGAATCTACTACAACGAGAGCGTAATTAAATCAGTATCTTAATAAATATTAACTACCGGAAGATGGGTTTGAGTTGAAAGAAATAATTATAGGATATAATGTTGTATGGTTAATCACTCTATTGTTTATCAAGGTTCTCTATTTTGGACAAGCTTATGTAGTAGGACTCAGTCTTGTACGATAAGTCACTTAGTAGTTTATTTAGGTTATCGGATGTCTGCTCCTGGACAAGTTTATTTAGTAGCTCTTAACCGTATACGGTCGTTAGAAAGTTTAAACAGCGACGACAGTTGTTGCTTACGTCTTGACTTTTTCTTTGTTGTTTGGCTTGATAATTAAAGGCTTCTTTTTCTTCTGATCACTTCTTTATTTTAAATTGAATCAGTACACTGAACTCCGTCCCTATTAACCAGTTTTTCAAAATTTGTGAACGTTGGTTGAAAGCTGAAGCTGAGAAAGATAGAAAAAGCTTTTCGTGGAGGTAAGGAAAAAGAGCATAGATTCTGTTTCCAGGTAGGATTTCAATCCAAACGGGCGATCGACGAATAGAGAAATTTGATTGGTTAAAATAGGTGAAGCAAGTAGTTAAAAAATGTCGTACCAAGCTTGTAGAATATTAATTTTTTCGACAGTCATCTTACTTATATACTAAGAATTATTTTTTATATTTCAGTTAAACTATAAAAGTATGCTTTTACTTTTTTAGTCTGTAGTTTATCTTTCATTTCACGCTGTATTCTTCTCAAGTATTTCATTTCTGTTTTCCTTTTTATTCGTTTTATTTATGAGTTTAGTACCCGACGTAATTCAGTGTGTTTATTTTTGTTAAACTGTTAGTTTCAGTTTTCGTATCTATTTGGTCACATATTCCAAAATATGCATTGTGTTTATTTTCATTCCTTTTCTATCTCTTTTGCCTTACATACCTCAATGTTTTATTGTTTCTAATTTTCGTTTATTGCTGTTTTATTACATCGTCTGCAACTCTCATATCACAATCATGTGATAAATCAAAAATTTCGGCGGAAAAGTGGTATTGAAACCAAAAAATTTTATTACTATTTTATTATATCTAAATTTTACATTTAACATATAAACAAATTATAAATGTTGACATCTAGGGACGTAGTTCCAAACATTATTCTCTAGATGCTTTTACAATATTTCGCTTATCCATCTGGTAATATATGAAACATCTATATAAATCGAATAAAAGAAAGATGCATTTTTGGCTAGATAGACACGGAACCCACAGCCATCTGGCAATCAACGCATCCTTCAACGAAATATACAATCAAGGAAACATTCATGGCTACATTTTCATTAAAAAATATTTTTTTAATCCTTACAATCCAGATCCAGCGACAACATGGCTCAGCTGTACTGCAATGCCCAGTTGCAGCAAACTTTTATTGAGTTATACAGAAATCTAAAGGAACAACATTAACATTTAGTCCGACGTAATCAAATTTTTTATAGGATATTATCGATTACGATATAGAAGATACTGTTGCTTTGGGCTGAAATAAAATATTAAACGATATAAAAAACGACCAGATAAAACACGTCGCAACTTGTTAAGAATAGTCTCTAATTCTATGAAGAGTACTTCACTTTCTTTTAACCATTCTCTCACTATTTATCGTTAAGTCATGATTAAAAATAAAAGCTTACTGCAGCCGTGGCAGCAAGAAAAGTATGTGAGATTAGAGGGGAAGACAAAGTTGATAAGCGAATTGCATAGGACATAGAGAATCAATGGTTTGACATAGGACAATTACCAGTAAACCGCCACAAAGAGAAGGAAACTCGATGTCTTGTTGTGCATATTTAATCGACTAATGGCCTTGTTACAGCTGATCGTGGAAGGGAAGATAGAAGGCAGGCGCGGCCTGGGTAGAAAAAGATTTTCATGATTGATAACTCTTCGAGATTTGTTCCATGTACGTGATGCCATAAATCTAATACGCATGACTGAATATCGTGAGGAATTCCAAAGGATGATTGCCAACCTTCATTAGAATGAAACAGGCACTGGAAGAAGAACTTTATTTTATGATCAGTAGTTTTTGAAGGTACTCGAGAGTTAAGACACAATATTGGTACAATACTACTTAAACCATAACCTTGAACTAACACTAAGTTTATCAAAGATTACTATACTAATTTTTTAAACTAAATTCTTAATTTAGTAATAAATGAAGTCATCAGTGTTCTTTGCGGACATGAATATGATTAATTTTTATAATTTATATGAAACTAAGCACTTAGTATATTAACAAAACACTACTAAACATTTTTTGTTAATTTTTTGCTAGTTTTGACCAACCAACTATTGGATTGTGAGGTGTGCTATTTTACATTTTAAACTTCATTTGGCTAAAGGCTCATTTATTTCACAAAAAATCGTTATGATAAAAAGGCGAAATTGTATATTTTTAGATCGTTCTATATGCCATTCGCCATAAAGAGACAATCAAAAATTTCTGATGAATAAATGAATAAACATTTACACTACATAATAACGAAGATCATATTACTAGCATAAGGAAAACCTTGAAAGAGATTGATAATTAAAATATAGAAAATAACATTTTTCCTAATAGGTAGATTGGTCGAGGAGGTCCACTTGAATGGCCACCACGCTTCCCTGAATTAAATACAATGGATTCATTTCTATGGGAATATCTTAAAAGCTTGGTACCGGTTAAAACAAGAAACGAAACAACGAAGTAAAAATTTTACAGGATTTTTGTAGTAAGCTTTGGAGCCATTCACAAAATTCAGAATATTTTTTTTGAAAATTAATCTCCACTATTGCATTCAAGTTTATCAAACTGAGTGTTTCCTTGTAAGGTTGCAAAATGGTAACCCAGTGACAGCTCAAAAGTATGAGGACAAACTTAAAGCTTCAAGTGGAGTTATTTGATGCGCATCAGTCAGAATCCTATTCATTTTCTACAAATTTTCATTATGCTAGCTTTTCAGATTATATTTACCCCTTACCTATACTAAGCAGAACACTACAAACAGTTAAAACACGTTTCAATAGAAAATATCGCGCTTCTTTGAGTAGCAACTTTTTGAGTAGTCATTTCGTAATAAAACCGGAAATAATGAGTTCTAAAATCCAAAAAATAACTTGACAAACAACACAGAAAGCATTTTTAAATGGGTATTAACTGATTTTGAGAATGTTAGATTGCTTAATTTAATTTGTGTACGACACTCAGGCTAACTCGTAATTGATGGTTGGAAAAATATGAATCCAGTCATATTATTTCTAGCTATACACTATAAATTGAAATAGACAAAAATTGATCTATTCACTATTTGGTCTTGGTCCATCGGAGATTGAAAATACATAAAACTGTGGAATCCACCGGCATCTAAAATGGATTAGTATTTTCAATTTTAAATGATCACAAAGTTTTCCGCACGATTCGTACCACACTTTCACACAATCGGCACAGACGCAAACATGTGGAAATTTTCCGTATTTGGTCTTATTCAACTGTAATGTGGTCTTTTTCAATGTCTGTATATAGAATCGTTATAAAGATAGGAACGGTTAGATATGAAAGACTCACCCTAGGCAAAAGTCCCATATCATCACCAAGACTTTAAAGAAATGCGTGGTGATAGCCACTTGAAATTGAAATATATACACCCCACAAAAATTATCGCATCACTGGTATTTTAGGATATTTTTAATACTTAATTTTAGTTTTTTTTGGACAATCTGTTTCTTATCATGAGCAAAAAATATCACAATTTCTTACAAATTTTTTTGGAAGCAAAAATGCTCGAGTAAATCATTTCTGTCTTGGAGAATGCATTGAGATTGAGAACTTTCTAAGCAAATTGTGTTATTGTATAGTGAATATTTAAATTTATTTTGTTAATAATGGATGTGCCTCAACGTTTAACAAGACATGTGACGAATGAAGAAGCCGCTAGAAACATCGCACTCATACAAGATGGCCGCAGTCAAAGATACGTCGCCGGGGTAATTGGAGGTCAACGAAGCACCATACCCAGAGTTGTTATTTGCTACCAAGAAACAGGGCAGCTAACCCGGACAAGGCCGCAGAAGGGTAACTTAGTAGATGATCGTTAATGGCGTTAAGCATTAGGCATACCACTACATAACATAAGCCTACAAACAGTTCAAAATAGGCTGAGAGAAACAGGTATACGAGCTAGAATACCAACTAGAGGTCCACGTCTTCCCAGAGAACATCGAGTAGCAATATTGGAATTTGCTCGAGAGCACGCAAAGTGGAATATTCAAGATTGGTCCAATATTTTATTCACGGATGAATCAAGATTTTGTCTGTATTCATCAGATAGGTGTGTACCAGTATATAAGCGACGTGTTGAACGGCACGATCAGGTTAATTTTTGTCAAACTGAAAGCTTTGGTGGTGTCTCTATCATGGTTTGGGGAGGAATTTCTTTCGAGGGTCGCACGGAGTTAGTACCAGTGAATGCTGACAGGTACATAACCAATATCCTAGAACCCCATGTAGTGCCCTATATGCCTCATATCGGTGACAACTCTATGCTAATGCACGATAATGCTGCTAAAGTGGTTCGGCAGTACTTAGAAGAGGTCGAGATACCCACCCTGCATTGGCCTGCACGTAGCCGAGACCTTAATCCAATAGAGCATATCTGGGACCATCTAGGATGGCAAATTCAGCAACATCCGGCACCAATAATAACACTAGATGATCTTCAAAATGTTTTTTTTAACTTCTGGGAAAACATGCCGCAAGGATACGTCCAGAACCTGTTTAGAAGCCTTCCAAGAAGAATGGAAGCTGTAATTATAGCGAGGAGCGGCAACACACGCTATTAGAAATTCATTGGCTGGTTTTAGTTTAAGCACCGTTCATTTTTTTGTAAAGATGTTTTGTACAATTTTTTTTATATTTTCTATATTTTGGTAAATCAAACTTTTTGTCTTTTGTAGATTAAACTGATATAAAATAAATGTTGCTAAAGGCGTATTTATTGGTGTTTTAATAATTAGTAATAATAATAAAATTCGAAAAACAGGCAACACATTTAAAATATTTAAAAAATAATGAGTGATGCGATAATTTTTGTGGGGTGTATATATTATCACATTAAGAAGATGAATGATCAAGACCAGATCTACCGACTTCAGTGGACTCTAGAACATATAAATCAGTGTTCTCAAACTTCTTATTTATTTCATAAGAATATGTCTCGTAGGTGAGAACAAACAAGAGTTATCGGATGATCGAACCGAATGCAAATTAAAAGCAATATTCATCATAATTCATTTTCACGTGCTGCTGTTGAACCTCATGGTTAGCTTGAAACGGAATGAATCAATAGTTTGGACAGTCTTTCTCTATCCCCTGATAGTAACACTATCGAACATGGTTTGGTTATGATTTCCAGAGCAGATAGAGCACTAGGAATCCACCTAGAAGTCCTCTTCAAGATATGGTGAATGGGACAGACAGAGAATAGCGGAATAATCCTCAATAATTACTGATCACCATACGCAGACATCTTCGGGTTTTTTGATAATTGAATTTTTTTTAGAATAAATGTTTACTAGACAAAAAATAAACAAACAAATGTTGTTTCGTGATTGAAATTAAGCAGTATTAACGATCTAAAGCCAATTTCTAAAAATAATGCGATCGATTTTGAAAATTTCATGTCATAAACAACTTCTGAATCTATATGTAGATTTCTGTTACGATGAAATGCACACTACATATGTAGGTACTTTGAAATAAGTTTTTTCAAAGTAACAAGCCGTGTAAATTCATTTCAAGCGGTATAAATTTATTTACATAACAAAATTTCTGAGCATATAAGAGTGTTTAATCCCTATTCATTATTAATGAATTAACTTTTTTCAGTAAATGATTTCCAACATTAAGTCCACATCCATTTCATACATAACAATTTTTTTAATCTAAGTATTTTGGTCGAA
Source organism: Diorhabda sublineata (assembly GCF_026230105.1). NCBI lineage: Eukaryota > Metazoa > Arthropoda > Insecta > Coleoptera > Chrysomelidae > Diorhabda > Diorhabda sublineata. The sequence goes on from NC_079476.1 coordinate 22,654,986, forward strand.
CTTCACGATATTTCTTTCAATACTACATATACTTAACGCAATGTTTTATTTTCAAAATTCAGTAACTTGATGACAATTGACATTAACTACGTTTATTAGTAAGTTTTGTAGCTTTTCTTCTCGTTCCAAATTTGCATATTTTGAAAGGACAATATGAAAAATCTAAAAGAAAATGTTATCGTTAATTGTTTTGATCTGGAATTAATTGATAATATCAAGTAAATATAGAAAATATTTTGAAATTTACACAATATTGCTGTTGAAAAATAAATTTATACGATTTATACATTTTTTTTGCTTATTTATTTAGTTCTCTCCCTTTTTGTAATACATTTAATTATTTTATGATCAAAATAAACGATCTACTTTTTTATTCCTTTTTACATTATTCTCTTCTTCCAATCTTATCTGACCTCTTACTGTTTGGGGCATTTTATTACTTCCACTAGTTACGTTGGTATTTCACTTTCCTCTAAGCAAATCCACATGTTCCTTTACCTATTGTGTCAAAAGCCGTCCTCATATCTATGCATGTTGATATAATTCTCCTCCTTCCTGGGTTTTTCTTTATAGTTTTCTGAGTCTTCTCGTGTATGTTAACGCTACTTGCGTTTGGTTCTAGCTTTAAATAAACGAAAAGTCTCTATTTTAGGTAACCTATTTTCACTCTTACTACAAGTACAACATTTTTTCTTAATATTCGTAAACTTTTCCAGTTTTTATTTTGTTTATTGCGTTTTCAACTTCCTCTTTATTATTTCTTCCATTTCTCCATTTTCTAGATTATATTTTGATGTAGTACTATCATAGATCTATTTTCATTTGATTGTGTTTACCATGTATCTTTATTTTTTGCATTTATTTTTAATCTTATTTCTCTTTTGTCGAAAATCTTCTGTTGTCTTTTTTTGGTTGAATCTGCTATTTGTCTTAATACTTTCCAATATTTTGAATCTTATAGCTTCTTCTTTTGCCTCATTTCATTTCCTGGGATATTTTCCTTCATCCTTTTGTATTTTAAGCTCTTAGTCCTTGCTCATGTTTATCAACTTTTTTTGCACTATCGTATTGGTTTTTTTCATAGCTGTTGTACATTACCCTTAAAGTTTCTAATGATCACATAGTTAATAGGGGTTCGTTTATGTCCACCTCAAGGAAAATCCCTACTCTTTGAATTACTATATGCTTGTTAGTGCTTGAAAACTTATGAATAAACCTTTAAAAACAATTTTTCAACTGCTTGTGGTGGTTGGATCAACCCATAGTCATTCATATGTACAACATTCAACCATGTTTGGTCTAAGTAATAACTTTATTTTATTTGGTTTGCGAAAATCTGCCATTTTACAGAGCTATCTTCGTCGTATCATTTTTTGTGTTTTCTGTTATGCTTAGCAAAAGTAAAGTTGGAAATTACATTGTTTTCATCGAATGTATCATTTATTAGCTTAAATCTTATTAAATTTAATAGGTTTTTGTTGTCCTTGTAAATGTCTTTGTAGTAACATTCTATAAATAGTGAACCATGACACTCACGTTAAACTTGTTTACTTAATGCTTCTACCTATTTTCTTTATGTCTTCAATATGTAAACTGTTCCAATGAGAAAATGCAAACAAACATCGGAATACCAATGAACAAAATCGTACCTATCTGTTTTACTAGTTGCTGACTGACTAATTTCATTTTTAATTTGTTTGAGCATGAATTTAATTCAAAAAGAAATCTTTTAATTCAGATTAATTGGTAATACCCATTAGTACAAATGCATTATTTTGAATCAAAAATTTGGTTTAAATTAACGTATTCTAAACGTGATTTCTGTTACATATTATTCCATTAGTTGATCTATTATTCGATTTTATATAAGTTTTAGTAATTAAAATACGAACCATTCAAAATAAAAGCAACAAGTTACGTAAATTTCATTTCATATTTCAAAGAGAATCATACTGCAATATTCCAAATTACGAAAGAGTTTTTGAAATTAAAAAAATCAAATTAAATTTGAATTAGATTGTAGATGTACGGACTCATTTAAAAAGAAACAATTTTATCGATTTCAATATGATTGATTGAATCGAGTGTACTAGTTTACACAAATGGAGCTGAAAATAGCTATTTCTTCACTTTTGGAACGATCCTTTCTCAACAAGTTATTATCCATCGATATCTCTGTTACTAGCATTATTCTAGTGCCGCTCTGTATATTTGGAAATAACAACGAATCTGAAGAAGTTAGATATAGCAACACTGCATTTTGAAATATCACCATCTTTAACGAGTAAACTCTGACTACAGTTGACTTGCTGATCATTATCATCATTCAACTCATCTGAGTCTACTGCTGGACATATACCTCACATAATTAGATCCACCTGTGTCGTCTCTTTGAGGTATTCATTATGTTCTCTTAATATCGTCGGACCATCTTCGACCTGGATGAAGTTTCCACTTCAAAAGCTTTTTCGCCCAGCGTCTATCCGCAAACTTAGAGCTACGTGGTCAGCCCAGTTCCATTTTAATTATGAAATTCGCTTAATTGGTTATTAGAAAGTTTGTCCTTAAGAGAAAGGCCCAGCATCAATTTTTCTTTGTAACACATCAATAAACTTTCTCTTCAGGAATATTGGGATATACGATTTGAAGTTATGCTTTACTTTTCCAAATGCACCACATGCCAAATCAATTCGACTCTTCATACCATAGATCTGATTGTATCTCCCGATGTGGATTTCATTCCATAAATATTTATACGAGCTGGCTTGCTTAATAAAGGTACCATTCAACGAAATGCCTTCGCAACTAACAAGATTGGTCATAAATTTTGTTTTGTTTGTGTTTATGTTGAGCTCCACTGTTTTCGATGCATTCTGTAATATTTGAAACTTCTTAGCTCCATCGATACGATCATTAAGAGAGCGAGGATGATGGAGGAGATTAAGGAGAAGCAATTCATCAATTCTTTTGGATCATTTCAGATGATTGGCTGTAAGTATCAAATTAACATTAACCTATACTAACTTATAAGTTCTGAATAAACTATATAGAATTGCTAAACATGACATGTAGTGTAACCTTAAAGGCTGTTAATATTCATCCTTATAATGAAAAAAATTATAGAAATTGATTTCACTCACAAGTGGAAAATCTCTTATTCCTTTCTTGAACAACTTTGATAATAAAACCTGTTTGTTCCTGTTTATTCAGGCCAAAATATAATCTGTTATTGAATTTGTTGTAATTGATGTCCTGAATACGAGACATCACGTTAAGTTCTTCTTCATTTTTCTGGTCCTACAAAATATAATTTAATAAATATAGTCACTAAAATTATACAAAAAATTTAGGTCGCTTAACATGTTAGTTTACGAGCCGCTATACAACATAAAAATTATTTACCAGCTAGCTGCAATTTTAATACGCAAAACTTTTACGTATTTTGATTTGCATTACAATGTATTGGGATCAAAAGCTCACGCAGATGAAACTCATGTAATCAATTCAGGAAAGATCTTCCATTCAAAAGTTTGGTGCCAATATAATTTCATGCTAGTTGTAATTGAGACAAATCTGGTCACGATAGGTTTAACAACCAGTCAAACGTTGATCACATCACGTCATTCGGTGGATAAAACTTCCTATTTGATTTGAGATGTTTGTTACTAGCATTTATTTACTTGACCCTCAATCCTGGTGAGTTAGCAGCCACATAGAAGTGAGAAGGGCTAGTTTTTGGTTAGTTGTAGACATATTTGAACAACCAGAGACTTGAATAATAGATCAGCTGATATGAGCGACATTTGGATGTTCTTAAACCAATTTCTACCTAGAATTGCAGCTTGCACGCCATAAAAATGACACGAAACCGATAAATTTGGTCAAGATCTTGTCTTAATCAATCAGCTAAGCTTTTTATGTACCTACATACTTTTGGGTGAAACATATTGCATTGCACGTTGATTGGCTCGTATCAAGCGGCGTTTTTACAAAAGATCAAATTAAGCGAAATATTGATAGTTTACTGATAGCAGACTGTTTTTAGTTGATTTTCAAAACTTTTATTCGTAGTTGTAAATGTTTGTCATTAAACCACAAAACGCATAAAAATCACTTAATTTTTATAAAGATTATATTATTGTGGAAATGTAACTTTTTATTTTTTAAAAACGGAAAGTAGTATACATTATTTCACTTTATAGAAGAAGTATGATCTTACCGAAATAAGAAAAGTATCTAGTAACCCAACCGGAAACAAGTTTTCCAAATTCGGTGGAAAAGCAACCACCTGCACAAGTTTTGGAAATATAAACAATGAAACTTTATTTAAATATCCAGAAGATTCAAAAACCATTAAAAGGAACACAAAGACTTTAAACATTTCAGTCGAAAATGTGTCAATATACTACACGACAATTCATATGAACATGTTGATTAAAATCATTTCTTTCCAGTTAAAGTTATTTTTACGTCAGTTATATATACACCCCTTCTCAATTTGCGGTGAAATAAGTTCATCATATTTGTACACTGTAAATTCATGGATATATATATATATATATATATATATATATATATATATATATATATATATATATAAATTCTCAGAGAGCTTGGTTTCGCCATAAATCGTCCATTATGTGGAACTTGACCGTTCCTTTGAACTGTGTAGAGTCCTCTTCAGGGAGACCCAGTTCTTCTTACATCCATTCTTTTAAAATCCATAACCACTTAATCCAAGCATTTTGACCTCCACCTTCCTCATACACTCTGCGTCCAGTATACATTCATTCTTTCCCCAACTTCCGCCCAACTCTTCATCTTACTCTAGCACTTCTTTTATTTCTTTATTTGTTCTTCTCCTGTAAACGTCACTTCGTTTTTTCGGTCCCATAGTACTATTTTCAGCATTATTTCGGCCTCTTTGTCAAACTCATTGCCTCTACAGCATAAGTCATGATGGGCCTTATTGTTGTTTTATATATGCCAATCTTTGTATTCATTTCTTTGCTTTGTAGCATTTTTCTATTTGCTCCATTCACTGCTTATATTATCTTTCTTACTTCTTTTATCCTATCTCCGTCATTTATTATTATTACACCTAGGTACTTGAATGTCCTCACACACAAAAGATAATTAGCCTGTAGGCTATTAATGTTTTATCGCCTCTATGGATCTCTTAAATTCGATATCTTAGTTGTCAATTATTCAAATGTGTTAATTCTGAAATAATCTCTCGCAGCCAATCCGGTATCTTCATCAGGTACTTTAGCAAATCTTCTTTTTTGATGCGTTTCCTCATTTATCTGGTATATTCTTTCTATGAGATTAATTCCATCGCCTGTTCTTCGAAACAGATACTTGAAATTCTCTTGTTCAGTTGTGAGTCATGAAGATCAGCAACTGTCGTCTTCGGCGTGTGAACAGTAGTTTTTTTTTTTAATTTTGTAAATCGTAAATGTTTAAACAATGGAAATAAAATTAGCGTCTCCTGGAGCCTGTCGCCCTAGGCTACAGCCTACTTAGTCTGCTCGTAAATCCACCACTGTACTTATCAATTCCCTCTTCCAATTCCCATCTTACAGTATCTTCTACAAACTCGTTAGTTTTTTTCTGTCTCTACTTCTGGTGTCGTTTTACTGAATCTGTGGTTAGGTTTTCGACGGTTCTGCTCAGTATGCTGGTTTCTGATCCAAATGCAAGGGTGAGGATTATTAGTGTTTTATATGACAACAACTTAATTTCATCTAAAAGTCTTGTATTGAGTCCAAACTAACTGTTATTTGTCATTAATGTCGTTCTAGGTTATTCTTACTATTTACGAATGAGCCCAAATAGATAAGAGGCTATACACCTTAAGATTATTCATTAGATGTATGAGGGACAAAGACTAATTATTGTTCTTGCTGGTATTTGGACTAGCACAATGAATGAATTGAATAAATTATAAAAGTTTGTTGCTAGAAAAATAATTGCCTCCAAAGTCTGTGTTCGAAATTGACAATGTTCCTTATCATAATGTACAAAAAGATAAAGCATCAATTTTGAATAGCAGGAAACAAGTTATATTGAACTGGTAAAGGTGTGAAATTATTTACTTATATCCTATAATGCTAAAACTCGCTTTATATAATAATGTCGAGCTCCGAAGTCAACAGTAGTGGTATGTATACTTAAATCGGATTGATCTGATATTTCTATCCGATAGCCAGGCAATTATTAAAGCTCTGACCTCTTCTGCAATCAGTTTAATAAGTGATTGTGAATATTTTCAACAAACTGGACACGCATAACATAGACACCTTCCTATGGGTACCAGTAGAGTTTAGAAGAACCTCGATTGTCTTATATAAAAAGAACTTTGATACATAAACAGTCTCGGTTCATCTTCTACTACTATTTAAATTAAATATTAGTGAATATTCTATTCTGTACGTTGTTCTGGTGATTTTGCTTTGATTTGTCAGCTGTGCTGAGTTCATATCTTTTACAATACGTTTTAACGTATTTGCCTAAGTGATAATATAATATTTTACTGTGTAGAAATAACAAAACTGTTTACTTATAATCATTTCTGATTTTATCACGTTGGACTGACACTTCGACACCTGAGTAATTGGGTAACGTCCTCAAACGAACAAAACAGCTCTTTTTAGAATAACTCTTACACAAGTTTGTAAATTAGTTCTAAAAATGGGTACAGTTTAACTGTATGGTATCAACGACAATAAACGTAAACATAAATGTTTTTAACGTGATTTGTGAATCATGCAAGGTTTCAAGAAACCTGCGAAACAAAACTCCGAGGTGAGTGACTAGATGAAATTAATTGTGTAGGAGTAAGCCAAGGGGAGGTCCTATCTTCTCCTTATTTTTTGCTCAAGATTACATAAGACTAATGGTCGAAAAACAAAAAATGATAATAAACTATGAGAGTAACTAAAATTGATATGTCAAAAATTTCTCATAGTTAATCATTTTTTTCGAAATTATTTCAAAAAATAACCTCGATTTTACAGAAAATTATTAATTGCCAAAACGTATACATCTTTATTCGTTCCTTTCTAGATTTGTGTTGAACAAGACGTAAACAATTTTTAATTTATAGCTATGTGTAACTGGTTGTTTATCATAGTAAATGGCTTCTGACAAAAGAAGAAGCATTTCTGTTGAATTACTTAAATTTAGGTTATAATTGAATTTTGGTATATATATTTTATTATAAATTAATTTATTTCTAATTCTTATAATATGGAATTTTGGAAAGACGTTCTTGGCTCTCCAATCAAAATTGTTGCTCCAATGGTAGATGCCAGTGAATTGGCGTGGCGATTATTAAGTCGAAAATATGGGGCCGAACTTTGCTATACACCAATGTTACATAGTGCTATATTTACTAAAGATCCCAAATATAGAAAAGAAGCTTTAGCTTCTTGCGAAGAAGACAGACCATTGATTGCTCAGGTAAGGTAAGAAATCTGTACAAAGTTAACATTCTTATTTGTACTATAACATGTGTAAAATAATATTGAATATTTCATTGTAGTTTTGTGGAAATGATCCAGAAATAATGTTAGAAGCTGCATTACTAGCACAAGAATATGTTTCAGCTATAGATATTAACTTAGGGTGTCCTCAAGCTATAGCAAAAAGGGGTCATTATGGAGCTTTTTTGCAGGAAGAATGGCCTTTGTTGGAAAATATCGGTGAGTATTATATAAGGAAAGTTATTATAGGGTGGTTATAATTCAATTTAGATAAAAAATACATTTCCAAAAACTAGTATAGATATAATTTTTACCTATTTTGAAAATTTGCTGATTTTATCTAAGGAGAGTAAGGAGATAAACAAAAATGGATTTTTTTCTCTTATTTTGCTATTTGCTAAGTTAAATATCTAGTAAAGCTTAGTCTGTTAATTGGGAACTTTTATTGTAACAAAACAACATATTAAATGATATTTTTCTGTAGTTTGCACTTTAAGTAAAAATTTAAAAGTACCTGTAACATGTAAAATAAGAAGATTAGAAAGTAAAGAGAAAACCATAGAATATGCTAAAATGCTGGAAGCTGCTGGATGCAAAATGTTGACTGTACATGGTAGAACCAGAGAACAAAAAGGACCTCTTACTGGAGTGGCTGATTGGAGTTACGTAAAGGCAGTAAGGTGAATAATTTATTATTAACATTTATTATTCCCTAGTAACCGAACTGCAATGGTAGAAAACACATATTTTGTCTGACTTAGTATTGAAAATTTGGATTAAGTTTATAATTCTTTATATACAACAATGATGATGTCTTCCATTTATCTAAAATGTCATCTTTTTGTGTCACCAGTTCCTTTATTGGGTATATCCTTTCCTTTCTTGCTCTCCCTTAGTTTTTTATGGTGTCTTCATTTTTTTATTAAGGATTCTTTTAAGTAGAAGGCTACTTAATCATCAATATAAAATAGTTTGAAATGAAAAAAATATATGTTAGAATTTTATTGAACTATTAACTTAGAAAAAAAATTTTACAATCATATTCGTAGGGAAGTTGTGAATATTCCAGTCATATCAAACGGAAATATCCAATGCCTCCAAGATATATTTAGATGTTTAGAAGAGACAGGTGCTGTTGGTGTAATGACGGCAGAGGGTAATTTATACAATCCAGCTATTTTTATGGGAGACAATCCACCAGCATGGATACCTGCAGAAGAATATCTAAACTTAGCAGAGAAGTATCCGTGTCCATTATCTTATATAAGAGGACATTTATTTAAATTGTTTCAACACATGTAAGCATATAATACATATTTAAAGACTACCTAGTTATTAAAAGGGCTGACTGTGATTGTGGATCAGATAAATCGTGGTAACATGATATTTTCTGAACCAGATGTTTGATGAAAATTTCATACTTAAACCAACTTACAAAAACCTTTTTTGATTTTCTTTATTATTTTCCATTTTTTGTTTATTAGATATTTATCAAGAATTTATAACAATACCAACAAGATTTTATACACGTCCAATTACCAAATAAATACAAAAACCACAAACCTTAGCAATCTGTGAATTATACTGCTCAGAATAATGAAATTGATTATAAATTATGAAAAAAAAACAGAAGTATTTGTTAAAACCAAATATTACTTTCACAAGGATTTAATATATATTTGTATAAATGTGACTATCACATCATTAAAATTTTGATGCACTTGTTGATTTTTAGTAGGTTTTCAATATTCTTTTTCAGCTTATCAATATCTGAGAACAACTATTTAAGAATTAGATTAGGTGCTGCAAATACTATGGAACAATTTAGAAATATTGTACAGGAAATTAGGAATATGTATGAACCATATCATAATGGTTTGAAAATATGGATCAAAACTACTGAAGCAGATAATCAAAATATGATTTTACCTCCATGGCTGTGTCAATCATATGTGAGAGAAACTCCCGAAAACCATATAAAGAAAATAGAAGAAAAGAAAAATGATGATGTAAGTAATTGTGATAACTTAGATTATTCATTAAATGATATAACGCCCAAATAAAAATTTGGGTCACACATTTAAGAATGATGCTTTAAAATGATAAAAATATATAACTATTGGTATCAAATTATGAACCGATAATGAAAATCAGTTTAAAATATTTCAAAAGAAGAATAAGATTGAAAATGAAAAGCATTTCTTTATTTGAAGCAATACAAATTTAAATGTTTTAATGATCAATAATAAGGGTGTTGGGCCTTTTGTTTCACAAATATTCAGATGAAATTTATACTAAGCTTAATAGATTGCCAAATGGGAGAAACTCTTGGTCTAGATTAAGAGTATTCTAAATTTGAGACATTTTTATAGATACTTAATTTTTTCTGTAAACTGTTCCTGAAATAAAATATATTAATCAGAGTATAACCATAAAAAAGATAGGATGGGAATTGTCAACTGGTATAAACATAAAAGTTAACAAAGGCAAACAACAATAAAATTAATTGATATGAAGATTATTTATACACATTATTCTTGCTAGATTCCTATAGTTGGACATTCTAGAGATTTAGGAGCACACATGTTTCAATTATTCAACAAGTAAGCACATTTTTACACATTCTAATATTTAAAAAAAATAATGTTTGATGGAATTTATTGAGAATAAAAAATATGTGTCAGGTCACGTTTGTTTTTTTTTCTAAGTATAAATATAACAGAAGGCCCTGTTCATGACTCCCCTGGTATAAAATATTTGCACTGATACTGGATGAAAATGAAAAATCTTTTTTCTACTTGCTAGTTAGAGGGTTTTAACCAGCTATTTTATACTTAATTCATATCACTACCAATACTAACTCATCAGTGAAATGTTTTATTGTTGAGAAGTTTTCAGAAATGGTAGTTCACTGTTTGAAGTGGCACTAAACTTTATATTAATACCGTGAACATTTCACTCACAAAGACTAAATTCAATAAATGTTTTTTTTTTTATTAGAAAACTATATTAAATATTACAATAATAAATATGTCTTATATTGAAGACACATCTATTTTATATCCTTGAATTATAATAAATAAACAGAATTTGTCATGGAAGTATCTAGTTAAATTCAATTCCCAGACATCTTTAATATATTAATATTGCATAAAATTAATTTATGAACACAATTTGTACTTCCTCAATTTTATTTTAGAAAATAGTAAACAAAAGACATTACGAAGACTCTGAAGGAAATACTATCAGCAGAAAGAAAATGAAAAAACTTCGAAGAATAAATAGGAGACCTGAAAAACCAGATAATATTTCAGACAGACCTTCAGATAAATGTTCAAATTGTGTCAACCCTTTGGTAAGATTTTTTTGAGACATTGAATATTTACGCCGAGATAATATTATGTTCACCTATAGACCATTCATCAGTTACTTTCCCTACATCTTAATTTGTTCTCAATCTATGTGAATTTCGAGGAAACTATCGTTTACTTTCTATTACCTCATATTTATTCGTTTTTCTCTTTGTGCATAATTTGGTCTGAATTGGAGACAAAAGTTTGAAATATTGAATTTTAGAATTACATACAATCGGACAACCATATAGCGGACTTGTTCGTGACAAAAACGTTTATTAAATTCTCCTAGGTCCGTATCTGTTGCTTATAGGTTTTAAACTACAACGACCTTAGTACTCATTTTTCTAGTATGATTCAGATTTATTTAAGTACTAAATTTTAACAGTTCGCTTCTGTTTGAGTTTGGTCAATGTATCTAATATATTTATTATTTCATTCGATAACCAACAATGATGATAACATTTTTATTCAGGATACTAATTATTTATTACCTATAGTGACACTCTCCAGGACTTAGCTCCTTATAAAAAATGTCAACAGGTGAAACATTTTTCTGATATGAAATGTATCCTATCAACACTGTTCTTAATAATATTTCTTCTTGTTTTTAGGGTTCGAAATGTTTATATAGGTTGTGCAAAAAATGCTGCAGAGATAAATGTTATATCGAAGATTTAGATTGTAAAGGACACAGAATATTAGTGAAAACGCGAAGAGAAGTAGCGAAAATGTATGCTAGTCAAGAAATAAAAAAAAATATTTCTATTACGTAGTAATAAAATATATAAAATTACCGCTGCTTGCTTTTTTAAATCCTGATCTCATGGCAAATTATACCTTTCTTTCAAGATTAAAGTTTACAATAATTACTGAAAACTCGAAATAGCATGTTCACTATATACGAAAAGGGCAGCTACAACATGGCGTTTCGCGAGGTGTGACGTCACTCTTACATGCGTTTCTCTGATTGGTGTTTGTCGATTTTATTTTCCGAAAATATTATCAATCTTTTATTATTTTAATGAAAAATTCTTTTTTTACTAATTATTATGGTTAATCATTAGAAACTTTAAAACATCCGATTTATTCTTAGTGGAAACAAGTCTATTATATACAAATTTGGTTAGGTTAGGTTAATCATAGTTATTACTTGTGCAATAAAACGTGAAAAAAATATTAAAACTGCTTTACCATATGTGCAGTAGAGGGTTAATAAAATTTCATTTGAATAAAAACTACATACCTTTATTCTCTCCCTCTTTCACGTAGCTCAACGTAGTATTTGAACTTTTAAGAGATAAGTTTTAATGTCGTGACCAAGGTATGTGAAATTGTTAAAAGCTCGACTTATCTTACAAAATGCTATTTCTAATGGTGTTCACGGCGCTTGAAATACTTTTTGGGCGAAGATATTTCAATTTTACTTTAATATTAATCAGTTAAGCGTTGCCTAAAAAAATTCAATAACTAACAAATTATAACATAACCTCTTGAAGCTTTCGCTTTGTTTTTTCTATTTTGCCATTCGTTAATATTTATCTGAACGCTCAATGCGCCTCTTAAGCCGTTCCACTTAGGTTTACGATTATAACGCTCTAGATTAAGTGGAAGGGGAACATGTTTGCTGTGATTACACAGGTGAGGAATTGAAACACAGATTTTGTAACAAAAATTATTTTTATTTGAAATACTTTAACAAAGACACATTGGTTATTTGTATTAGTTATATGCTAATTTGTGTTTCTCTAACTAATCTTTGCGTCTTAAATTTTTTTTATATTAATGACATGTATTTATTAGCCATACTTTCAATTGTAGTATATTAGAGTTATAGAAGTTAGAATGTGCATCAGTTCAGTCTTGGTTAAGTTCCACTATATCTAAAAAACGTTTGAGCAACACAAATATTTTGTGCGAGGGTGTTGAAAGAATAACATCAACTTTTATTACTTAATCCATAATAATTTTAATATAAAAAGCATAAAAACAAACAACAACAGTTATATTGGGCTTTTTATAAATTCATGGTAGAATCAGGGACAAGTTTATTGTTTTATTTATTTATTATGAAAATTATATAATACAAAGCGAATTAAAAAGTAAAATTTGCTTATTTTCAAGATACTCGAACAATAAATAAATAATTGTAGCCGTATGAAAATGCCTATATCAGAAATTCTTAGTATTATTAAGATTTTAATACCGTGTCACATAAAAAGTAGGATCAATACTAATTATTAGACATATATTAAATTATGTTATTGAAATTAAATTATTATATTTTATCATTTGAATTCTTTTATTCATTATGTATTTTGTCTTATTGTATAGCAAGATCTTCTTGACTTTGCTAGTTTCATCTTAATGTGACATTTGACATGACAATTATGAAAACCTATGAACAGATCCATCGATTTTTGACGAAAATGTGCGCAGTTGAATCAGCGATTTTTTCCTCGAAAGTACACCTAAACAGGAGACGATCCTGAAAATTTGAACCTGATATGACCATATCTAGCCGCGAGAGAAATTTTTGAATTTCAACTTTTTCAACCATTTATATCAGCTCCTATATTATATAGAAACTTTTATCTAAAGCCATTATTTTCAGTAGATTTGCATTCTTTAAATAACTAGTTATATAAATAACAGTTTATGTCGAGTATGTTTTCAAAATAAATAAAGATTAGATTAAGTAATTATGGTTTGATAGCCATACTGAAAATGTTATGAGCTTCATTTTTTACTAAGTATAATGCTTCTCTTATTAAACATAATTCTGTGGTCAACAAAAAAAGAAGAATTTGACTTATGTCATTTTTGGAGTTAGTAGATTCCATGATGTCTTATATCATGGTAGATTCTAGATTGTAATAACGTGTGTATTAGAAAATTTTAATTTGTTATATGCATAGAATTACTATTAATGATATAGAGAACAAGATTCAAGTAGCCATGACCAACTGTTAGAGGAAAAAAGGACTCAGGATACCACTCTTTTTATCTCTCTATTTTTTTTTAAATGGATTGCTATGGCATGGAAGTTTCAAGTGCTTCTAATAAAAGTTTGTGGTAGTAAATTGAAATATTTTCAATATAGCTTTCACATAAAACTGATTAGATGTTCTTTTTATTGTTCAATAATTTAACACAACTTCTATTCTATAATATATACATATAAAATAGGCTTTCGTGTCGTTATCAAATTTATTCAAAAAAAAAATGTGGAAGTAGATCAAGTAAAACATCTACAAAACCTCTTTCATGAGCTTAAAAAGAAATTAGAAAAAAACAAGTCAATATAATATGTTTTCTAATTCTTTACCATATTACTGTTTGAACTGTAAGATGAAGTGGTTTTGCCAATATTTCTTCTATTTTCAACTACACTATTATTTAGATATAGCATTATTTATGTTTTTTTGAATAAATTTGTTCAACTCATATACAAAGAAAAAAGCTATACATTACACTATAATCACAAGACTCAAGAAGGCATTACAGCCAGTTTTATTGGTTAAACTTAACCAGTCTTTGTGTCCACTGGAGTCCATCGAGTAAATAATCACTTAAATGATATTGACAATAATGTTTTTATGCAAAACCTCTTGAACACATAAATTATCATTTCTCAACCAATGCTGAAATATATAAATATATACAAATTGCACCTTCTAAACGGTGTTTAGATTATTTTGTAGATAGTAATAAATACATGATTAATTTCTCGAAGTTCACTAATTAATTCACTTAACACTATTTTCGTTTTGTAACTATTAATCGTCTTTTAACATATTGAGTGGGTTCGTTTTTCCTGCTCTCGGCGATGCATGTAAATTTGGAATACTGACACCTGAAAGTAAAATACTAATAAATATTCATAAGTTCATTTAATTACAACTGTCTATTATACAGATTCTGTGGGTAGAGATTAGAGATTGAGAAACTTTTGAAATAATGATACTACTAAACATTTGACTTTTTGTCATTTCAGATTTAAACACAATGAAGTAATATACTAATATTTACATTTGGCTTTTCATATAGATAGTAACCAAAACGTTGAAGAATTTTGAGTGTAAAATTTCAATAAATGTCTAAAAACAGAACAAGTTATTAAAAAAAATCTCATGCGACTTTTTTTTCGTTTTTTTGCCTTTTCTGAGAAAATTGACCATATTGAAGGTAATATTCTTTTACATTTTCAGAAAGTAGAAATTTCAACAACCAAAAAACTCAACGACTTTTTAAAAAAACTGAGATTTGACGTGAGAATTTTCGATTGAAAATTAGGTTTTTTCATTGAATCAAAATTAGATTAAAAAATAAATATTCCACATCAAATAAATTACGGTGTATTTGGGACATGAAAAGGTAACTTTTCACTAAATTTCATGAAAAAAAAAATGTTTTTTGTAAAAGATAAAAATAAAACATATAGAACTTGGTTATTTCAATTTCTCACATAAATTTTGAGGTTATGTGTAGAAAGGGTAGATACAAAAGTTGTAGATCTTTGTATTACCTACAACTTTGCTATTTGACTTTTTTCCGTATTTTTGCCAGAAATCGATATAGACCGTTTTATACTTAAAAAAATCTGCCTTTTGAAGGGGAAAAGAATTGAACAAAAATAGAAGAACATTAGAAGGATTTGTAGCCCACGATGCGTTAAGACATTGAGGAACTCTAAGTTCAATTTGTAACACAGAGAAACAAAAAAAACTAAAGATTAAATCAGCATAGATTCTCATATTATGACATGACACATCAATTAATAAAAATGGAATTTGTTAGCAAATACATTTCCAGAAAGAACAAAATGACACTATTCCATGCAGTTTTTAAACCAACAATCATATACCATCGGTACATTTAAATATAGAACAAAGGGGTTATTAGGAAAAAAAATAAAGAACAGACTTAAAAGAAAAATAGCTGAGTTTGTATATCCACCTACATTAAATGGAAGATAATAAAGTGATAAAAATAATATGCTGAGACCAAAGAAGACTAAAAGAAATTTGTGACAAAAACAAAAGCTAAAATGTTATTGAAAATGAGTCAAACAGTAACAGAAACCCAAACAGTTCAAACTAATTTAAAAAGTTAGTAGAAAACTTATAAACATAAAGAGATTGTTAATAAATGTTTCATTTACACTATACAAATTTTATCAACACAATTCATATTTACCTTGTTTTATACTAAGACATTCTAGCCATTCTGTCATACTAATTTGTCTGTCTTTGTTGCTATCACAGTATCTCGGCAACTTTTTGCCGCACTTTCTTAACCCTTTAACGCCCCCTACCATATCCTTAAATGCTTTCCACTCACTTCTTTCCAACATTTTATTTTTATTTTTGTCGAAAATGACAAAACTCCACGTCGCAACTTGCTCATCCTTCTTCCAGGCGAGGTTGTTAAAGCTACTGAAAAAACTGTACATTTACAATAATTCAAAAAAATAATTTCAAATTACTTTGATTAAATATTTAATTCTGGAATCCCTGTTGATATTCATACTGTGTATTACCACCACATTCACAATTACACATGTATCTCGATACCAAAGTTATAATCAGACACCATAAATAAACTTTGTAACTTTATTTTCTGAAAATAATGATTTAGTTATTTAACAGTGTAATTGTGAGTTGTAGTTTACTGGTGGTATACATTGTGTAGTAATTTCATGAGTAAAATCATCTAGTACGTAATTGTGGGTTAAAAAAGTCAGATCTGACTTTTGTTTAGTAAATAATAAAAGTCATACCTAGTATTTGTACCATTGGTAATCTCCGTCATTTTATTGTATAAGAACTGAATGAGTTCTTTAAGAAATATAAATTTCTTGTCATCCGGACAACCTTTCATAACTTTGGTATTTGCTTTCAAATGATCGCAATTGGGGGTACCATTCTTCACTGACGTCCCCGGAATATTTTTTCCGGTATCTTCGTTCACGCACCAACAGTATCCCGCAGATTTGTAGCACTGAATCTGCAATATTAATTTATTTGCATGGAATATTTTATTATTATCTATTTAATTATATCAGTTGTTTATTTAATTAAGATAATAATTAACCAACAAGTGTATAAATAAAACGAATATTAATAAATATACAAATTGTTTTTCATAAATTTCAAATTATTTATTATATTTTGAACACTTATTATCTAAAGAGCACATTATGTAATAATAAAGTTGACGATTTTATTCACTAAGTGGAAATAATTTTTTATTTTAGAACTGAAAGAATAGCTAAATAGGAATTCATTTATATATTTACTAAATGGTATATTTGTAGTCCGAAATAAAATATTCAAATGATATGGATTAATATCCCATCCCATGTATTTGAATAATAAAAAAAGAAATTGAAAAATCAAACAATAACAATTTGTCAACATTTTATATTTGGCGTTTTAGTCTTTATTAGGTTAGGTATTCACTAACCTTCCTATTTATGCACGAGTACTATTTTCGATACTATATCTGCAAAATAAGAAGCAACAAAATATTTATTTAACCTACCTTTTGATATCTGCCGTCTGGTGTACATTCAGGTACATACAATTGGTAACCTTCTGCTAACGCTGTTTTTCTATCAGACAAACAATCAGTTGGATCTTCTGTTACTTCAGGAGATTCTTCATCAAAGCTTCCTAGAACTGATGAGAAAATAGTTTATGACACGAAAAGTAGAATCCTTTGAAGGGTTACGATGATGTGAATTGTTGAAAAAAATTAATGGAAATCTACTTCAATAATAGCATTGAAACATTACACACAAATGATTATCACACCTCAAACTACTTAACTGAAAACTTAACCAATTATTATTTAAATTTTACATATAGTTTCAATAAAGGAAACTTTATTATAAGCGCAAATTATATATCTTTGTGAAATTTCACTATTCATTATGTTTTTGATTAGTTTTTTGTTGTCTCGTTAGTAAAATTCATTTGAATGTTTGTTTTTGTGGTGGTCTTAGAACCTAGATGTTTAAACTATCACCATTTTGTGCACATACCGTAAAATTGCTGTACACCCGCACCCATTGTCATAAAATAATGAGGACAAAATCATTAAATAGATGAAATTATTTATATTTTTTTGTTTTATTTTTCATGGAAACTCCATTTTATAATTTTTTTTGTTAATATTTACTGCAACGACTTTTTTACTTGTTTTATTATTCAGAAAATACTTGTATGGAAAAAGTAGAAACAACTAATACAATATCCTACGTACCTTCAGGTGGTGTTGACTTTCCAGGTCCGAATGGATCTTCTGCATAATCATTATTGTCGTTATCGTCGCCATCACTGTCGTTGGATGTGTTCTGGCTGCGCCCGTCTGGATTCAGCGACAAGAACACACGCAAAGAAACTATTTAAGTTCAAAACAAAGTACGCGAATGCTAAACCTAACTAGGTTAGTGTCTCATCTATAGGAGGAGTTAACAAAGCAATTAAATTAATAGTTTATAATTTACCTACTGGTTTAATCTAATTTTGAAAAGTGAACATACTAAATTCCTATTTATATATCAATGAACACGAGCCTTGTTGTTTTAACCAACATTAATAATAGCCAATTGGTACATGTACAGGCAGGGTTGAGGTGATTCTACTATTATCTAAAGATTTCTGTCTTTTAAGCTTTCGTTTAATAGAGAAACCAAACTCTACAGATAGAAACCCGATCAAACAAACTTGTACCTACGAAAAAAATGTTGAAATATGAAGAATTTTCTCCAATTTGTCAAGTTCTTAAGAACTCAGCGTTCTAAACGCGCAACAATGCGGTATATTCCACTGTTTTTAACAAATTTATTATTCTGAAGGCGGGTTGTCACTGCGCGAAATGAGTATCACTTTCGTACTCACCCTTGTACTTGTTTCGGGAGTATGTTTCGCTAACGACACTCCGTTTTCGATCAACATCAAAGTGCTTTGCCTTCCGTGTTGCCCCCACCGTGTATTTTGCGCTAAAAATCTGACGCTTGGAACCCGAAACGTTTCGTCCAGCCGCCCGAAGACATTTTCGCTAAATATTAAATGAAGAAATGATCCTATAAGATGTCCATTTTTAGCGATGGGGGAAGCGTCTACAGATTTTCGAAATTGCGTCAGAAATTGGGACTTCTTAGATCGTAATTAACCCCTTATCTTTATCCATACTTCATAAGTGATGTATATGATGAAATTATTTGATAAAAGACAGCAACCTTACAAATTATATTCCAACATTTCTAAGTAAACAAAAACCCATATTTTAGCAAATTAAACACTTACCGTCCAAATCCATTTTTGCTACTCTCGTAAGACAGTCGTCCCATTCTTGTAAACTGATTTTTCCATCTTTGTTGAAATCACAAGATCTGGGAAAATGTCTGGAGCATTTTTTGGGTTTAACTACTTTTCTAACAAGTTTTCTTAGTTCTCTATATTCGAATTTATCCAGAATGTGGTCGCTATTTTGGTCCAACGTCTGGAATTTCCAGGTAATTATTACAGTATCACTATCATTTCTTCCAGAAAACCTGCATAATTGGGATTTTTTAAATTGTTACATCACAAATAATGATTGGATTTTAAAAGTTGATAATGAAATTTTCTTACCGTGTAAATTCGTTATGAAAGCTATCTATTAAATTATTATTCATCATCGATTTATCCTGCCGTTTACATATCCTATTTCTCTGTTGTTTTTGTTGACCTGACGTAGAAGATCTCCTCCTTGTAGATTTCTTTCTTCCACATTTAGGGGTTTTGTCATTTCTTAGTTTTGATGAGGTATACGGTAGAGGTATTCCTTCTGGTGTCACGCACCAACAAAAATGCGCACCATAATGACACTGTGCCGAATCGTACGTACCGTCTGGTCGACATTTTGGTGAGAAGCTTCAAATAACACATAATAACGTTAATGTAGTTATGAAAATATGAGATTATGAAATTATAAACACATAATAACTATACGCGACAGACATTCCAACGCTTCTCTAACGGCTCGATGGCGTGCTTGTAGAATGATTTGTCTTTTGCTTCAAAATAAGCTTTAGACTTAGCAATTGCTTCTTCAATTCAGCTGAATTTCTTACCGACGAGCATTTTTTTGAGATCAGCGAATTACCAGTAGGCTGAGGGCTAGATCTGGGCTATACGGTGGATGAGGAAGCAATTCGAAGTGTAATTCGTTGAATTTAACGAAGCTGAACTTGTACAGTATTTTTTTCATCAAGAAGCAATGATAAATTAACATACGAAATTTTTTTGAAAATAATAAAAGTAACTTCACTTGGCTGTCACTTTTTTGACTAATCGAAATATCATGAAATTTTACACATAGTCTTTGAAAGTTGGTACTTCATAAACGTCATATGGATTTGACAATGCCAGCGCCATCTGAGAGTGAGTCACACGACTTATTGAATTATGTAATATAATTAGAGTTACAATATATAGTTATTGAATTAGCTTGGAAATGAGCGCACTTAAAGAAAGAGTAACGGAACCTATAGGTGATGGAAAAAAAAATATAATTGTGAAGGAACCTACGAAGCATTTTACATCGGCCATAATTGATGAAAGAATACCATCTTGAGAATAAATATTTACTGACAGTAATCTATTAAATTCGTGTATTTTTATAGTGAAATTTTCTCACTTTCTATATATAATTTCAATGAGTGTTTCATAAAACTGAGTTTTTTATTTTATTAACTTCTAAATGTTAAGTACGTCGACTTGCACTACTCTATTCCAATTATATAAATCTCACACATTATAATTCAATAAGAGCGGCAATTAAATCTGGCAACAGCACGATTAGATAGTCACGACATTAAAAATTTAAAACCTATCATGAACGATTACACTTGAGGTTACACAGTAAACAATTTGAAGTTATTATTTTTTTAAATTTTTCTTTGTACTGATTTCTGAATAATCTCTACACATTTCCATCCACAACGACATGGGTTAGTGAAATTATAGAATAATAGAATACTTACGTATTATTATATATAGGATTCTGTAGGTTGAAACTACTCCATTCAGAGCATGGTCGAAGTTTTTTACAAGGTCCTCTTTTTTCTATGGTTACGTTTTTGTTTTTACAACGGGCTTTTTCGAATATACATCTGGTAGGGTAGGTGAGCCCATCTGTACCACAAACTGGTTTTTGATTATCACCGTCTCGTTGACACGCTTTTGGATTACATATATCCTGAAAAACAGAATATATAGAGCTGGTAACTTGAGATTTTCAAGATATTGGAAATCTAAAGAAGCGTGTTCAATACTTTTGAGGTTATTTATTTAGAGATGGCAAATGTTTTGGGTTTCTTTTTAACTGTTTAATTAATGTAAACAATTCATATAAATGGCGCAATTGCATAACTATAAATTCAATTAATTAATTTCATTCTTATCAACATCAACAGCTTTGTATAAAATTAGAAAATCTTTTATTGGAATAATGTGTTGGAAACCTATAAATGGTATGTTATTGTTTTGTAACCATCATGTTAAAAACAACAAAATTTTGATAAGAATGTCTCATATAAACTGGTTTCCATAAATATGAGGTCGTTATTTATATTTGGGAAATTGAAAACAAAATGAAATGATTGAAAATGAAATAAGTATTTAATTATTTCCATAAAAACTGTTATCTCTTGTTAACGCCAGTTTCAAAACCTCTAAAGAAGCCTTCAAATTAAGAATAGAGCGAAATTCGCGACAATAACTTGACTTTTGACGGATCTGATTCCGAATCAGTTTTGGCTTCGGTCGTATACACTACGAGGGTTATTGGAAAAGTTTCCGACCTCAACCTGAAGATGCAGCGCTCATCAATGTAAGATTCTTATTGAAATTTCAGCCTTTTTGGACGCTTAGTTTTTATATGACAATCGTATAAGTCGCTGTGAAGATTTTTCTGGAAATAGGTGTCATAAAATATTAGTTTTTGAAAGGCAATACTATAAAATTTAGTGCATCCAAATTCAAATGTAGCCGCGTCGGCTCTGACATCGATCGTTCGGGATTGCCATAAACTGGGACAACCAGTGATTTCATCGAAAAAGTTGATAAAATGATATTGGAAGTGTGTTTCCTAGACTTTTTGACGCCCTTTAAGCAAAATAAGTTGGATTTTTGGCGCCGATCTTAACTATATATGAAACATAAAGTCACTTCTACATACAAAGGACGAACCAGGTCCGAAAACGGTGAAAGCGGTTTTATCGGTCGGAAAAGTAGTTGCGACTGTTTTCGGGTTAAACATGAGATTGTGTTCATCACTGCTTGATAAAGTAAATCGAGAAATTGCATTAAAGCGACAGCAGTTTGAAAAAAAAAAGTATTTTTCCTTCAGAAAAACGCACCTTTCCACACTTCGGTGATCGTAATGGCTATAATTCATGCATTGTACTTCGAATTGGTTGACCACCCAACTTATTTAGCAGATCTGGCTCCCCCAACTTTTTCCTTTTTCCTAACCTTAAATTTCCACTTGCAAGACGAAGTCGTTATCGCCTATTTTGATGACGAAGATTGATTAAAAAGGTTATATCCTCGCAGTTCGTTCAATTCTGAATTTTTAGTAACAGTTCCGTGTTCATGGGTCACTTTGATTTATCTAATTATTGCTTACGAATCAGTTAGGATGGAGGTTTTTGTAAGGATGAAAAATTAGATTCAGTTTCGAATACCAGAAAGTGTTTGTTTGTAATATCAACACAAAAATTTCGTAAACATATGAATAGTTGATAAGTATATTTTTGCTATGATGTTTGCTTTGTAATCAAGCATGCACGTTACACCTGTGATTAATTATTGGTTATCATATGAATCAGAATTGATTCTAAAAGTTACCCGCAAATAAAGCTATCATTTCCCTTCGACATATTAGCGAATGAGAGATTTATTTTTATAAGCAGTTATGTTTGAAACTTTAATTAAAAGCACATCTGTCTCATGAATATTTTTCAAATAACAGAACTGATTTCTTTTTCATCGAAATGAATCGGTTTCAACGCGATCTCTAAATTAAACAAGCTAGTGGCAACACTGAAAATATGCAAATATTCCAGGTGAAGATCAATGGCGAAACAGTCGACATTTCGAAATTGTTTTCTTCATGTTCTCTATGGTCTCTACTAAAAACAACAATAGTACAAACAATACTTATTTGCATTAGAACCTTAAATTGCGAAATGAGAATATTTCAACGAATTCTGAATAAATAAATAAATTTGTTTAAAATATTTCTATTACAATCAGTATTTTCATAAAAGCATAATTTGAATATTACAACGATTATTTTAAGTCAGTTTTGTTAAAATATTTCATCATACCGTTTAAAAATATACTAAGAGAATTGAAAATTGGAAATAAATGTTATAGTTCGAATACACAATATCAAAGAATTGAGATCTTGAAAAAGACTTTTGTTGCGCAAGATGAATACGCCTATTACCAACTTATGAATTTAACTGTCAAGTGACAGCTATTAATGAAGAGACCGATCCGAACTATTCGACGTTATACAAAAAGAACGGACGATTATCGTATTGAACAGGTCATTTCCAGGTGACGTGACAACAAGCCGCCATATTGTCTTGTGGGATAATTATTGCGTTATTTGCATTGAAATTCTTATTAGTAGTGGTGTTTAATAAATTGTTTTTTCAGTCAAACCCGAATAATAACACATAATCTTTTTTCGTGTGTATATAAAATAACTATTTTATCTAATTAGTTCGATAAAAAAACTGAATATTGCACTAATAAATTATTATTATAAGCTATAAAATGAATGTTGTAATCATCATAATTGAAGACAATGTTGATAAGGATGTCTCTTTCCTATATGTACAATCTAATGAAGTGAATAAATAAGATTTATTGTGGTTTTTGAATCATGGAATGTACCATGAATGCGTCAGTTAGCTCATGCACCTCCTACAGTTTCACGACACATAAATTGGGAAGTCCTGTTTCCTACCACAGATCTGACGATTTTAAGCAGTGACTGGTTGTAATACGCGTATATTTGATAAAATTATATTACGAGAAATTGAATAATTTCCCAGACGTTCACTAAAAGATAGAGTTTTTCATATTGATTTCATTGAAATCATTTAAAAAAAACCAAAAGATTTGTCACAATAAAATTCTTTCTTTCAGAACGGTACATTTTTTTGTTTCCCAGACCTCTTATTTTTCATAAAAGTGATCCGACATCGACCACCATAAAATCAGCATATTATTTGAAATGAGAAAAGAATAAAACGACCATCTGGCCTCGAGCATAAACCACTTCACACACACATATACACATACAATGTTTTTTATGCAAGGGATCTCACGATTCGGGTCTTCTTTTAGGGGTCAACAGAGAAGTCAAACAACTTCCCAGTTGAAGATGAATAACAGAGTTGTCCCAAAACAGTGACTATAAAAATGTTTTTCATTTTCTCGTATTTTATTAGACGTAATATGGATAATGATGATTGAAAAGAGCTAAAAATTTTAGAATAAAGGATCAAAAAGACATAAATAATATTATGCATGCATAGTAAAGTAAAGTAAAGGAAAAGGTAGTCATTTTTTATAGATAATTATGTGATCTACTATTTTTGTTTCGCCTAGTTTTATAATAATCGTATGATACAAATTTAGACACAAATTTGATAGACGATTTATATGCGATAGGTTGATTGATTTTAACAAATTTATATACTTATTCCACTCTGTAGGTTGTAGTTAATCTCACGGATTTCATGGAAACAATCGACTTACAAGATTTATTGAATAAAAGAAATAGACTGTCTTCTTCTCTTAACAAGTGGGTGCCTTGAAATCGATCCTTTTGTCGGGTAAAAATTGCCAAAGTATCGTAGGAGGTGGATACTTGTAGGGGAAATAGGAACAAAATTTGAATACTACAAAGTTTTTGTACAAATAACTAGAATACAAAATAATATTATATTATGATATGCTTCTTACATAAAGGTGTATCATCTTATTGTACATTTCGCTATTATACGAGGTACAATAATGAAATATGATTTATGAATTTTTAAAACAGCAATGCAACTATTTCGGCTTGTAAGTCAGTTAATACAGCTTGTTGAGAACGTGTATGTCGTGAAATATAGATCTTAAACAATGTATTCAGATTCCAAGATAAAAATCAAGAGGTACTTACCTCGATCTAAAAAATAACGCTAAAAATATTTTTAATGTTTGACAGACTTAGCCCCGAGCGACTTCTGGATCTTCACGATAATAGGAAATGAACTAAAAAGCCTCTTCCTTGAACCAGTTTCGATCTTGAGAAGGCCACGATACAGAAATCAAAGTCATTCCTAAATAAACCTTTCAGAAATCCATCAAGTCATTGAGATAAGTCCATTGCTGTTCACAGCAGAATAATTTATTGTATTTCAACATTAACATTGAAATGGAACATTTTATAAATAAGAAATCTCATCAAACGCATCATGTTTTTCTGATTAATATTTTCGTCTTAGATTTTTCCTTAATAGAAAACCTTTATACATGGAATTCAAAAAGTTTTCTTTTCTGAAGATTTGGAATGTTCAAGTTTTAGCGAGTAATATACTTTTTTCAAGTATATAAAGTATCTATATCGTCTTACGACTTTTTAAAACCTAACATTCCAATATTTCACTGATCCAGCTTCTTCAAAGTCTTCGTACAAAATTAGTAATTTGTAGAGATTAGATAATTTTTCTTTCTGGAATATCCTGGTCCGGAACTGCTCTAAATAAGTCTAAGCGCTTCTAGTTGGATACAATTACAAGATAAATTTTAGCAAAAAACGTCAAAATATTAATTAGAAACCTTGAATTCTGTATAATATTCAAATTATGTAAATAAATAACGCGAAATTAAAAATCTGGAAAAAATTTGCACTACTCTCCCCTAAGAACGTTATCAACTGCATCTATCACATCGCCATATCGGCTGAAGAAGAGCCGAGAACGAACGGTGGTATCCTGAACAATATAAGAACCTCGTATCACAGGTGTTCATAGTCGTCTACAACATTCCGACAACCGCTATTGTGAACAGGTGTTCGAATACAATGCCTTTCACACCTGTACACACCATCATGGACTGACTGTCAAACTATCGTATTTGCTCGGGATATATAACTGGTTATACCTGCCCTACGCCCTCATTGTTTTTTAGTACCCTTCTTGATTATAATAATCAAATCAAATTATATAGGTATTATTCAACGCGAAAATATATTTAGTGTGGAATGTTCGAGTAGAATTTTTCTAATTAGCAATTTTCAAAATGTTCCAAGAAAGTCATATTTCTTCATTCATCATTGTATGATTTTGAATCTTTGGTACGAAATTAGGTTAGAATCCTACCACACCAATTAACTTTTTTAGCGTTTATAATGTTCTCTCAATGCAACGGTCCTGTTTTCTCAAATAATGTAGCGTCACTTTGTCTCGGAAGATCGCAAAATCAAGATAAAACGATGGAATTCTTCTTATGAACGAAGAATCTTTGTTTCTAGTATTTTCGTTCAATGTATACAGAATAATCAAATGAAATTTACCAAAACGAAAGTAACCATTTTCGTCTGTCCCTATATTTTTCGTTGGTGCTTAGTTATTGAGGCAATTTTCTTATTGTCAAAGCGCTTTCAATAATTTTCTGAGCTGTTAACTATTTTTATTCTAGTCTCCATTTTTTTAAAAACATTTTTGAAGACTTCAACAATCTGTTGAAGAAGCGTGTGACCTCAGCTAGGACTTCATCGTCGCTCTTGAACCGTTTGTCACTTCAGTGTTCATTTGTGGAATAGGTAATAATCGCTGGAGGATAAGTCCAGGCAAAATTCTTAAAAAGCACACGTGTTTGACAAGCGACGTGGGGTCGAGCATCCAGATGAAGCACTACTCCCTTTGACAGTCTTCCCTCCGCGCGATTCTATATTGATCGCTGGAGTACCCTCTTCCGATCCCAAACCACTACTGAGGCGATTGTTATTTTATTTAGAGGTATTGAAGACATTAAAATGTTAACATGAGATTGACACAAATAGAATTAACTTAATGTTGAAAGCTTTTTAACTGATACTCACTCCTTTACTGTCCTTAGTATTCCCAATGGTTCACTTAATAAATTAAAGTTCTGCACCCTTCACTATTGTGACTATTAACTATCGATCTTGGTTTTTACAGAACTTTGAAATGCTTGGTGCGTTTTTGCCTGAGGATTGTGTCTTGATCATCGTGGTTATTAAGTCGTTCTTCCTCTTCTTCATCTCTTCTTTGATTGCTTTTAAATGAAGTTGCCACCTCTTTTCCTTGGTATTTGGATCTTTGCAGGCAAGTATAGTAACTTTTACTTTTACAACCCCATAGTTGTGAACCAGAATATTTGTTCGTATACTAGTACCTTATTTTAATTTTTAATTGAAAGTTGAAACCTTCTTAGTAACCAATATCGTTTCAGATCCTCTGCTTTATTATGATCATGAAAATTTAATTTTTTGCGTTCAGATTGAAATTAATTCTCAGATCCACTTTCTCTGCGAATATAATAGTTCTATATACAAGTCAGTAATGAATGGAATTAGTTTTTTCCTTGATGTAGTGTTGAATTTACAAACAAGTTTCCTTTAAACATCCGTCGTTATTTTCCTTGTATGGATAGTGTGTTATGAAAACACTGTATGGGAAGTTGAAACGAGTCCGAAATGAATGCAATTCGGCCAAAAGCAATAACTGTATATCAAGACGAATAAGGAAGAAAATCAAGTATTTCATTTACAGATCTAAAAAAGTTTTTCTTGTGCCCATGTTGAATGATTGAATACCAAATTGAGAAGTGGAATTCCATAGCTGCGGGTGCTTATGTATCTTCTTTGGTCCCTTGATTACTAGAAAACCATATGAATTATTGCACGATTCATTCAATTGCTTTATTTAGTTTATATTTCGACTTTACTACAATCATCATCGGGTATTTACTTGTAATAATTTCTGAGTATGTGGTAATGTGATACCAAATAAAATAGTAAACACTGATGGGTGCAAGTGCTTGCAACAGAATTATTTAAATTGTAGATGTTAATGATGAAAAGTATATTGTGAACGTATACGTACAGGACTGTAATGTATCTACAAAAAAATAGTAAATGAAAATATTAATACCACGAAGTGTGGGCGTTTCAAATTTTATCCCACTTTTTCCAAACTCACTGTTTATATCAAACGTCCACAGTTGATGGTATTGCAATGTTTATCTCTCTTTAACTATTTTTTACACATTACATCTATTTTTAAAGTTTCATCGAGGCGCCATTTGTAAAATCTGGACATTAGACATGATTGAATTAATCATTAAACGTAATTAGTATCCTACGAGGGTTGTACCGAAAGGTTCCCCAACGGATGGATGGGAAAATGACAAATATCACCACGGTTGACAGTTCAAGTTGTACCAGATCATTCATTGGGATTAAACTTCTACGCCAATTTATTATTTCCGAAAAAAATTGTATATCCGAAAAACGGCAAAACTTGGATAGATGAAACCAAGTTTAGCTAATTTTCCATGTAGAAATAAAAATTTTGAATAGATATAGAGCGTTTTATGTTTGTTACATTACTTTTGGAACATTTTGCATGGTTGCATATATTTTTTGAATGGCGGTCGTCATTGATGGTCATACAACTATGAGAACAAAATTTTTGAAACTGTATGAAGGACATGTTCGCTTTCTAAGGTTAGGATTTTTCTTTCTAAAATTTAATTTCTTCACCAATAGGAGGTCCTTTTGGTATTTGACAAATATCAATCGTTTTTAATTCTTTGTCTAGTGTTGATTTTTCATTTTTAAAAATACTTTTTATTTTTTCGAAAAATCTAACGGAACACAAAATAAACAAATCACCAAAATGTTCCTGAACACAAACAACCTCTAGCTACCCGCCAATGATCCAAGTGAATGACTATAAGCCAAACTTAACTGTATACCACAATTTTCAAAGAATAAAAATAAATGTTCACGTTAATCAGACACTTTATTTGTTTGGGTACCATTTTTTAAGACATCTGTTGGTGTAAAGCTATTAAAACTAGTCTAAACATCAACCATGAAGTCCAATAAAATTGTGTTTAAATAGTAAAACTTAATGAATCGTTTTTTGTGTGCAAAAGGTAGACATTCACTTGTTATCCTCATGTACAAATCGTGATCGATTACAGTGATCTAACCAATTCTAGGACCATTTCCGTGCTAAATAACCTGATAAAAATTTTTGGAAATTCAGTAGAAAGTAGGTCGAACTTGTTAGATGTTGAAAAATAATCGCACCCACTAAGATTTGTATAAAATATGTTGAAGCAATAAATTTGTTTTCGATTGATCTCGGAAACTAAATAAATTTCTTATAAATGGATTCTACGTAGAGATTAAATTTTAATATAAACAGCCAATACGACGAAAGCTGAATTTATAACACAAATCCCTTTCATTTTCTCGGAATATGAATAGGTACAAATTTTTTAGAAAGATTATTAATTCAATAGGTGTATAAAAATTTTTTTCATAGAAAAACCGTCTTCATTTTAGGTCTCTTTTGATTTAAAATTAGTTGAATAAAATAAAACTATTTATAACTCGAAAACGACCGAATCGATTTGGTTAAAAATTGGTGTGCCCTGGTCTAAGGAACTTCCCGTGATGACCAGAAATGACATCAAACCAGTCATCGGTCTTTTGACTGCTCAATACTACCTTAAGGCGATAGGCATGGCAGAGGGCAAAACTACAGATTCTACGACCAAACCATGGAAATAGCAAAGCATCTACTCTGCGAATTTCCTACCCACTTAATTCAAAAGCGTAAGTACCTTGAAGGAGTAGGTCTAATATCTCGGAAAGTTGGACACAGAAACCGCAGGAAAATATTCTCCTTTCGGAAGAGTCCACTTATTTTGGCCGAACAATGAGATATAAAGTCTTGTACAAGATATCTTCTAGGAAAAGTCAAAACGATTCCCCAAACAATCTACAATCTAGAATTTCCTCTACTTCAAAATCTGCAATTTTGTTCGAATTGAATTTCCTGTTGCGGATCCAACACCAAGAGTTATCACAATCGCTTGATAGGTGTATATTGGACCTTCTTCGATCACACTTTCTCAATGTTTTCATCAGTATTCTTTTTCTTTTGAATTCGCCCTACCACGGAAATGTAGCTGCTCGTGAAAGACTTTCATCACCAAATGCACGTTGTAATCGTTCTAAACTTTATTCTAAATCGTATGTACCATTATTTACTTTGTGTAGCAACAAATCAACTGCAGTCAGAACTTTCTAATTAATAATGGTAATATCTAAATGCAGTGCTGCCAGCTCAACTTAAGACGTTTAGTCTTAAGTTTCGTGCCATCACAACATATACAAAGTTAGCATCGTGTAAGTGCATTATGGCAGATATTATTAACAAAAATCTATCAAACAGAGGAAAATAAAAAATTTTAAGGTTTGCTTATAAGTTTCTTTCTTTTATAAACTTAATACTGTAGTATTATAAGTAAATATGTACTATCGAAGTTTTCCTGTATCGTTTAAATATTAAGATAAATATATTTCCTACATGCATACCTCTCACTAGCACCTAGTGCTGACAACATTTCACCCATGCAATCATTTATCCCCAATAGAAAAACCGGAAACCAACTGACATTAACCGCTATAAGCGATAATTCCGCGGCGTGATGACAAATGATCGTCAATTACGAGATATTCGCACCATGCAATGTTCATTTGATTCATGCGAAGAGCAATAAAACTGTAATAAATAAACCTGTGTACATAATATACAAAGGTAACTTGAAAACTTACAAACGTGCTTAATGTTTTAGTGTCTTAAGTGTCTTTTTTTAATATAGATTCCATAGAGTCAATACTTTATTAGGTGGGCAAAAAGTTAGTAAGCTGATACATAGATGGCACTACTACTATTAAATCCAATGATTTTCAGTTAGTCCCAAGTTTCAAAAGATAAGTTTTGTGTGTTAATAGTTTTTTCTAACAATGAAATACTATTGACTTTAACTTTGCTCAAGAAAAATCAATCGTTGAGAAGTGGTTTTATAAATTGAAACATGGTGAAATAAGCACTGAAAACGATGTACGCAGAGGACTGCCCAAAGAGGCTGTTATCGACAAAAACAAAAAAAAACAGTTTTAGAAGCTATTCATTCATAATAAACCCGAATTTTGGCTACAGCATTTCACATCGGAGTTCAATCGACAGTCAGCAAAACTATACTTCAAGGTTATAGCATCAGTATTTTAGAATGCGGATGGTAAAATAGGAAAAACCATAAACAACGTCTATTATGTAGCACTATTGGAGTGTTTGATGGACGACATCGAGGAAACCAGTCCCATTTGAAGAAAAAGGAACTTCTGTTTCGTCAAGACAATGCACCGTGGCAGAAATCAATGAAACCGTTAGCAAAATTGTATAAATTGGACTTCGACATGCCTCCACATCCGCTGTGTTGTCCAGATCTGGCCCTCAGCGACTTTGGCCTCAAGAGAATGCTCGCTAGGCAGAAATTTGGCGCTCGCTCGCTGACAATGGTTTCGAAATATTGTATGACCGTTATATGGCCCTCGAAGGCAACTTTATTGAATGATAAAATCGAATTTTATCAAAAAAAGGTTGTTCTTGTATCCTAGGTCAGACCACTTATATTTAGTTTTGAATTTTTCGAGTAATGAATTCTGTATGGTAAGATTAGTTGCTAGTCCTATTCCAGTAATATATAAGAATTCGAAATTTTATTTTTCAAAAATGAATTTTTATAATACTAGCCTCAGAAATCCCATAAATTTTATTTTTCTACTGGTCTACCTGAATTTAAAACATCTGTTAGCTTGTTTTCTTTTATTTCGTCTAATATCCAATTTTCAATCTTTTTATTTTTATACTTCGAAATTTTATCTTCAGAATCTTCTTAACTATCGATTGCCAATGATTTATTTATAAGGACTAATCGAAAAACAGGTATTTAATTACAGTTTTCGGACAACCGAAAAATATGAATTGGTAATTAATATTTTGGAATTTAAAATTGAAGGTGATTCAAGAAATATGCCTTTTCTTTGATTTAACTTTTTTATATCAAATATTAGACAAGCTTTACTAACAAAAACTGTACATTTAATTATTATTGCACTGTCACTATACAGTGTTGGAATAAAGTATGCAACCAATTTAGTTATTTCTATAAAAAAAAAAATAAAACGAAAAACTGCTTGTTGTTTTTTTTTATTTTTAAGAGACTGTTGAATAAGTTCAGTAGGGGTAGGGGTCTATGTGTCTATGTACAAGATTATATCAAGATTGGTTAAAATCGATTTGAAAAGATCGATTCACGGCATACAAAATAGTTTCTGTTGTTCAAGATTTCTTGACACAATAGAGAAACAAATTAAATTTCTATTGAAACAACAAATAAGTAAAGAGGGAATATTAAAAAGACGTGGAGAAGTAATAAGACTATAAGAAAAAAATACAAAGCGGAGGATGTAAGAAACTTTGATAAACGATATAAAAGACATGATGTACCAAAGCAGTTATTCCACATAACTATGCCTCGAGAATAAAGGTCTATGAAAAAACTTGACTTTCCGTTTGCTATTTCAAAATTAAAACTATTAAAATGCAGCATTAATAGTTGCCGTTTGATGTCGCTGTTTACCGATCGGTCTGCCGTTGGTGACTTCACAATCTCATCCGTTTGCGTTTATCACGTGATTTTGACGTAAGACGTTAGAGCGTGATGTTGATGTTTCTCTTACTGTTTGTTTGTTAGTGGTAATCTTTTGAGTTTGTTTATTTTGTTATTTTTCATAATATCATCCATTGATAACGGACAATAAAACATAAATATCAAAAAAACAAAAAGCAATACACACGTCAAAAAAAAGACATTTTTAGGTTAAAGGCAGCAACGTCAAATTTATAAATAGCGTGTAATGATTGATGCATATCTTTAGATCAAAATTATATATAATGATACCTAATGAGTACCTATGATATTTAAAAGGTTTTTTTTGTTTATGTAGATTTTTATAGGTGTACTCCCGAAAATTACGAGTAGTACTCCAAATAGAACCTTTAAATGTTGCTATAACAATTAACCGCTTTATCATGAGACAATATTAATGGGTCTTGGCGTCAGTTAGCTTATTTGTTTATATTTTTCTCTGTGTATATATAATTAAAATAACGTTCCGAAAAATATAAAAAAAAACTGGCAGACGGATTCTGGTGTAACTGCTAACACGTCGCGTTATCAGAAACCATTTCTTTTCCGATGTTTATTTTGTTAAATTTATTTCAAGAATGACCACAAGTAGATACACGTTTTGCGCATTGAAGAGATGCATATCTAATGAGCTGCTGCATTCCTTTGTCCACTTTGAAAAATGTCTCAGTTCGATTATTTTTTCAAAATGAGTTTGAGAAATATATATATATATATATATATATATATATATATATATATATAAAATTTGATTGAAACACTTTATCATATGATAAATCAATATGATAAGTAATAATAATTTTGATAATATAAATCGCAATTAATGACCCTTTCGACGCCCTCTTTTTAAAATTTTAAGCCCCTCTCCGAAACTCAAATCTCTGTATCCGTCCCTGGCTTCAATGGAATTATTATCCACGAAGCGGATTTTGATTCTAGAAAAGAAGAAAAGGTCACAGGGAGCTAAATCTGGTGAATACGGTGAGTAATGGTTCATGCTCGAATGTGACGAAGCAACATCGTGGTGAAAAATCCATGTTTACTCAAAAATCTGGTTATTGACGACGAATTATTTCAACATGGCAAGAACTCATTATTTACCATTTGACCTTCTGCGTCGATTTCATGAACCACACCACAGTAATCGAAGATCATCATCTTGATATCTGAGCAACATTGGTGGGGTTTTTGTGGTTTTAGCTCATTTTTGGAGCGTCTTTTGCTAAATTGTGGGACAGTTTCGACATCATTATCATTAAGTCTTGATGTAGAATAGTCCAGAATTGAAGCCTTCGCACTAAACGTGATCCAAAATATGTTGAATCGATCCATAATAGATGCTAAGAGTCTCTGATGTCTCTCGGATATGTGCACGAAGATTTTGGCACCATTCGTTCACCTTTTTACCGAAGCTCCATCTCCAGCTCCATCCAAATGAATAAGATTAAGGGGTTTATTGTTATTTGAAGAAAATTCCCCCTAGTTAGATTTTCCTCAATTAATCAAGTTCCAAGAATACCATCCCAAACTTTTCCTTTCTTTATATACTCTTCAAATAATCATAAGAAAGAATGCTTCAACTGAACTTTTCAAGTCTACGGAGATAATATTTTATCAAAAGTTTAGGTGTCGATAGTCTATGAAAGATGACCCGTAGCAGAAACATTTTAACTGCAATAGAAACCGAGAGTTTCTTTGTTCAAAGCATCTTTTAACGACCAAAATAGTTGAATTTGAGTCCCACTTGTTCATTAGATTTTGACTGTTCTGAACTGAAAAATCACTCAAGAAACATTTTTAGATATAGGAAACATTTAAAAGTTGTAACCCAATATCTGGAGGTTATTCCGGTATCCGACTTCCAGCATTGTTAAGAGTAGTGAAAGAATCATCTTGAACGTTACGTGGCTTCCCAATAAGATTAATTTCAAATAGACTCCTCGTAATACTTCAATGTAACATTGGAGAGCATGTGTAGGCTTCTGCAGCATTTTTTATTTACATATTGAATGAATTTTTCTCAAAATAAGATATTTATGTTTGAAATCTATACATCCTTTTAAAGAATATAATTTTTCTTTGCGAATTCTTAGTTAATAAGAAAAAGCGGAAAAAAATTATCTGTCTACTAGGGCGTCTAGTTTATATATACACTTGGCAAATAGAGGAATGAATGTGAAATAGCCACGCCTGTCAATGCTCGTTTGGTAGTAGGGATTAGTACTGGGATACAGAATTAGTACTTTGATTATTTACCGTACATTTGTCGACATTCACTCTTGTATTTGCCAAACTGTACAAACGTGTATAAGAATTGATTTTGTTTCAAATTTTGTATTGTACACAGATGCAGATTAAAAGCTTCACTTCGTGTGGGCTCCTTACGAATATTACTTTCATCAATTATCATTTTGATTTATTAAAATATCAAATAGTTTAGTTAACATCATAATAAGCATCCGCCCACATCACTAATCTAATAGAAATTTACAGGTCATCCACATAACAGTGTTTCCTGTTAAAATACGTGGTGATTATTAACAATATCAACTATTTTACGAATTATATTTTTATTAAGAACTACATTGAAGGCAATTTTCCACGAGATGGATGCAATAATTACAATGAAATCACCCATGCGATATAATATAATTAGAAGTAAAAAATTGCAGTAGAAAATTATTTCTCATTATAACAGTGGTGAAAAATTGAAAAATGCCAAACAGTATTCTCCCCTTCAATTGATGAAATTTGAATATCAACGATTATAAAGATGACAGGGTAGAACCTATTCAATGATATTAATCTTGTTTGTGTTGAATCATAAATTGATGAAACTACTGTACTGCAACATTACGTACTTTTAAAATTTCCCTGATCAGATTTGTTAACACACAACTGATGATGATTGAATTTTGGAAGGAATTTAAGCTCCTCAAGCAACAGACAGGTCAGTGTGTAGCTGCTACATTATTCCACAAGGTCTGAAAGTTTTCCCTCTGATTCCAAGAGCTGCTGTAGGCATAGAGTTGGTTCATCGATACCAGAAATAGAATTCCGACACCAAGATGTAGCAAAATTTCTCCAAGGCTTGGACAATAAAGCCCCTCGATGAAATACCACCAATTGTATGGAAAAATTGCGCAGCTGAACTAATAAGTCCGCCATGCAAACTTTTCCCTACAAAACGAAAAAAATGTTATTCCTGCAGTTTGGAAACTTGCTCCATTTCAACCCAGAAATGGAAATAAATCGTTTCCCAACAACTAACGTCCGATTGCTTTGGTCCCAGTGATTGTCAAATCGTTAATCAGCAAACCTTGAGTTATCTTGAGTCCATGAAAGTCATCAGCGACGATCAGTACGGATTTCGTAAAAAGTCATAGACAAATCCCGGGTAACTGCTCTTGACTTATCGAAGGTTTTTGACAAGATCTATCACGCTAATCTCCTAAATAAATAAGGATCATACGATTTGTCGTCCTCACCTATCGACTAGCTTAGTAGTTTTCTCAAAGCTCGATCCATTCGGGTCGCCTTCCATAGACACATTTCAGAAGGGTTCGAAGTAAACGCTGGCTTTCACCATGCATCTTGTCAGCTGCCCTGTCATGTTTTAGGGGCCAACCAGATCTATACCTCCGCAGACATTAACCCACTGGTTTATATTGAAAGCATTCTGAATGGTGCAGAAGCAAACTGATTGAATTTAACGCAGACCTAGGTTACTGTTTTTACAGAGACGGCTGGTTCTGCGGCAGTGGAATTGGTCCTGTCTGGGTATAAAATATCAATCTTATAGCTTTTGGAGGTTGAGGTTGGACGCTATATTATCTTTAACATAATCATGTGACCGAAATAGCTAAGGTAGTTTGACAGCTCTCTCTAAGAAAAAATGAAAAATTAAATAAAAAATCTCCAATAGCTCGATGTTTATCTTTCCGATCAACAAAACACACGTTTTCGTATTTAGCGTGGAAAATTGGATAAGACTCTGTAAAAACATTATGTGAAGGTGATGTAAATAGGTTTTTTAAACAAAAAAAAACTGACTTAAAGAAGTCAACTAAGCAAATAATTCGAATTCGAATCCATTTTCTCGATCTAATTAAACATTAATGTCACCATCTTCACTATTCGAATTTCATAAAACATTCAACTATAACCTCATAAATGTATGATACTACGTGAAGAAAAATCACAAATGACTCCCAACTAAATCTAACACAAATTTTACATTGATAAGCTTTTAAGCCAAAAAAGCTATAAGCATGTACAATGTTTTGATACAAACGTTTTTTTAACCATTATTTTATGTTTATAAGTAATTTTTTTGTATATACACTTCTCCATAGAACTGTATATACATTTCTCCATAGAACTGTAGCCACGCAATAGAAATATAACCTTGGTGACGTAAACGAAAATTTGGCTTATTTCAAACTAATACAAATAATGTCAGTCCAGAAAATAACAGATAAATGATGATATTAATTATTCTACTAACGATTCCAACAAAAATAAATTATTAAATAGACAACCATGATAATACCTAATGCAACTAAAAATAGAGTAGTTGTCATGCAAGAGCAAATCTTTCCCATGCCATTCTTCTTTATATGCCTTGAGAAATGCCATAAAATGAAAATAAAACTCGTTATACAATGGACCATTATAAAGATATTATTCAAAACGTACAACGCTGTATCAGTCAGTGTTCTCGAGAATGAAAGGGCCTGTCTCTTAGTTTGAGAGTCGACCAGACAGCTTGGCCCCAACACCTTGAAATTTCTTAGAACGTACGGGATGTTTCAAAAAGAAATCTCATTTTGTGAACGGTTAAGGTTATTCTTTTGAAAATTTTGGATCGAGGCGAAACAATTTTTTCTGCAATGTGTTTTATTTATTTAAGTTTTATAATGGATGAATATAACATTCACATTATTTAATTATAGAAAGATTCTTAAAAATATACATTAGAGAAATTACACCCTAGCTTAGATGGTCGGTTGGTAGCACTGATTCATGTTTGAGAGTTGACTCTGGAAATATTATTTAAATTTAGAAGCTCATGTGAGGAAGGTCGGTTGAAGAAATTCAATTTACAACACTAGAATTACGAGACGTGTCCTCTACCGCCATAATTACATTATCTTTTTAGAGACGGACGCATAATAATTTCAATATATTTAGCTATCCATTAATTTTGAGGTTAGGTTTTCACTGTGGATTTATATGTTTTGACCGTATCCCTCACAACACACTCACACATGACCGAAGAATGCATCGTCCAGTCAGTTGTCAAAATGAAACTGTTGTTCAGTGGCACCAACGCACTACAAAAAAAAAACAAAAATCGCTTAAGAATGGAGACCTCTCTTTATGTTCATTTATGGTTTCCTAGAATATTTTGGATAACGTTTACAAAACATTTTCCGGAGATTTTTTCCTGCACATTCAGTTTTTCTTCAAAACCTTTATCCTTTATTGGTTGCCGTATTTGTGGATCACTTTAATTTTTGTCTCACTGAGTTTGGGGAATTTCTCATTCAGATATATGAAGGCATTGCCATCTTTATATATAGCTTATACAGAATTTTTTATCAGATCGAGCTGCGGTAGTAAAAGAATGTCATCAGGGTTCACTAAAGGATCATTTTGTAAGTCTCTTTCATATCAGAGCCATGAGCAACCGGCAGTGAAGGAAGTTTATTTCCATTATGCAGCAACACTGCTTTCAAACTAGATTTTGAGGGATAAATACCATTGATTTGGATCTTATCAAACCTGTTTTAGAAAAATCAAGTTTTATTCAATCGTCACGATGTCGAAAATAAGAAATTTTCGTATCAGGAGAAAGTAAATTCCATTCGTTTAACCTAGATCCCAAACTCTCTCGTGTTTTAGACAGATTAAAATCACTTTGGGTCAATAAGTGCCATTCATAACTTGGGCGACTCAGATACTTTATCATGCTGATTTGGTACAAGTTCCAGAGTAGAATTCTGACTTTCTGATCGATTTGGAATCTTTGACAAGGCAATTCAGCCCTGAGTAGGATTAATTTGTTTGCATATTGGATAGTGTATTTGGACTTGATTGTAATGCCTTTTGTTTAAGACAAACAAAAATAATAATCACTTAAATCTTGTTTAGCCCAACATAATAGCAGTAACACAAACTTTACACAATATTTATGTGGAGCTCAGGTTTTGATCTTGATTCCTCACAGGAAATCCAAAATAGTTTGAATAGCCCTGTTCAATTAACGATGTAGTAATTTCGTCGCTGAGATAAGAAGTTATTCTATAAAGACACGTATATGAAGTTAGACATGAATATGTAGCTGCAACAAAGAAACTAGACGTGATTGAAACAAAATTATTATATATTGAGGTATGAAGGTATACAACATCTTTAAGTATTTGAGTTTTTATTTTTCGATATTTCT
Organism: Diorhabda sublineata; assembly: GCF_026230105.1. NCBI lineage: Eukaryota > Metazoa > Arthropoda > Insecta > Coleoptera > Chrysomelidae > Diorhabda > Diorhabda sublineata. The sequence continues at coordinate 22,694,158 of NC_079476.1, forward strand.
CTACGTAGCAGACAAAGGGCTATTCCTCTAGAACACAACAAGTAATATAATTAATAACTTCCCATTCCTACGTGGCAAAGACATAGCAGAAAATATAACAATAATGTTTTAACGATTGTTAATACAGTCATAACTCATCAAGTGAATTATGGCTATTACCACAAGTTGAAACTTTACGATTTAATAATTCCAAGAATCCTTTCGCCAGTAATAGCTCAAATACTTAATATATGAATTAATAACAGTGGAAAGATTGATAGAAATATTTTGTAGATTATATTTCAAACATATTTCACAATTACATAATCATATTTACTGTGAAGTCTTCTTTGGTCCAACTAATAACAAACAGACTTATTGAAACATATGTCACTCGAGTATTTAGTTGTAGCTTTAGTTTCAGGAAACTGAGGGAGTTCCATTGCTTTGACTCCATTAAAAGATTTAGTGTCTTCCTCAATAATGCGATTATTGTTAACATATATACCTGTATTTGAGAAATTGCCGGGAATTGTGCGATTAGTTGGTCCAAATCGATAAGTTGGAATAAAGCCTGTACCACCTGCTGTCTTAGAAGCACTTCTGGATTGAGTAACTAGAGCAGACTGGCTTGATAGATTCCGACGAAAGACCGAACCGGGTTGACTAGTTACACCTAGATGGATGTTATCATACCGATTTCTTGACTTGCTTGTTAATTCTGGACTTGCCAATTTAATTTGAGTATTTCGTGGTGAACTTTGACTACGCGAAAATGGATAAATATTTGATCTCGGGTAATCTGAGAACAATGGGGAATGTTTGCTATGTGATGATAACCTAAATATATTATTTGAAGGTGGGGAAGCGGGTCTAGTTGGCATTGTAGGTTGAGGTGCGGATTTTCTTGTCGGTTTTTTTCTCTCGAGAGCAATCATATCCTGCCTCGTTGATATATTAGGCACATGATTGAATTTTTTTGGATCTGAATATGAGTTGTTACATTGCGGATATTGTTGAGCTTGTGGTAATTGACTTCGAGTTCTTGGCATTTCAGAGGACTTGTTAGGTATTTGTGATTGTGTCGGTAATTGTTGAGGAATTGGTGGGTCTAAAGAATCCTCACGATTATTATTTTGTTTCAAATTACAAGAAGATATATATTTCTTCTGTGATGTAAAAGATCTAATAGGTTCTTCTTTTGCTACACAGCTTGCACTAAATATTTTAACGCTTGGAAATTCTCCATCGCGCTGGTTAGAATCTTTTAGATCAGAAGAAGGGGATTTTAATGGATTCTGTTCGTTTGCTATAAATGGTGTTACAGGACAATTTAATTGTGATACATCTTCTTTTCTTTCATCATATCTTGCAATACTTCTTCTATCAATTGGTTGAGGTATCCTTCTCATATTTCTATCAGCACTCGATGGTGTTATTTTATTTATAACTCTACTAGCACTTAATGGTGGCACCTTCGTAACAGTTTTTTGTGGAATTCTTCTATCTGCATTGGATCTGGGTACTGATATTGGTGGTTTATTAGTTAGATTTTGTAGTTGTCTAGTTTTTTCATGTATTAATACTTTGGGAGTCCCTCCACTTTCAGGTACGGCTTGGGTCGTTTTTATAGGTATATACTTAGCTATTCTGGAAGGTTGGCGGGATTCAGAGGAATCTGTGGTTACAGTGGTTTGAGGTGGTCTATTTGTGAATTGCTGTTGAACCATTCTTGTTGCTTGTCCTGGTCTAGGTATTCGTGAAAAATGTTCTGTATGTGAAGCTGGAGGTGGAGATCCACGAGGAAGTGGAGTGCGATTTTCTTCATTTGACATATTGCTAACAAGTTTTTGAACTACATCAGCAGTTGCTCTATCTTCTAAGAACAAGGTATCAAAGTATTCTTGATCAATTGGTACTGCAGTTAATTCTACAGTATCAGACATATTTGAAAGCCCTTCTTAACCAATTACACTTTTAAATATATATGTGTTAAATTTTGAACTTCTATTTCACACGATGCAAATTCCATAATAAATCGAGTTACATTTTTGAATCCAGAATCGACTGTATACACTATCAAAATTTTTAAATAAGTTTTATTATAATGGCATATTGTACTGAATGTTTTGACATTTATTAATATGAAATATCATGTATTATATCAAATCTTACTTTGTTTTATTAGGAATTTTGACTTGCTATAGATTGAGAAGGTATCAACAAAAATTTATTTGTATTTTAATAGAAGAATGATAGATATTTGTGAACTAAACATTTGGTTTACAAAATACACGAATATTATCCTCAAAGAATCGAAAATTGTTGATAGGTGAAACAGATCTGCCAAATTGAGTTATATTTAAACTGAAAAGAAATATTCGTATATCTCTATCACACACTGAAACTAACCCTTATTTATGGACTGAATTGATTATACCCGAAACAGAATGATTTAGATATTTATTTTAAAACACCCATGTTTTATAATACTTTTTGTAGGTATTATGTTACCTATGATTGTTAACTAGCATTGTATGTCATGTGACATCTGATTTAAAAGGAATTTCAATTCTCTATTAGTTGATTCAACAAAATTAAAACTTATACAAGGTAATTTGGAAACTAAGGTCTGTTTACTTATAAACATCAAACTTTATTTTTTAATATCTTTACCCGTGTTCTTATTTTTTTACATAGTTTCCATATTTGCCTTAAAAATTTGTCATACAAGCTTCTACACACTTAAGGCCTAGTTATTTGCGATCTGTGAGGATAACCAGTCTTCAACTGCTGCCCTTACCTCGTCATCTGTGGCGACAGCTGTCAAGAAACTCTGTTAGGTAGTGAAATAAGTGAGAATCATTCTAGACTATTCGTTGAGTGGTCAATCTGCTCCTAACTAAAAGATTTGTCTGATGGTAACAAACATCAGAGGACTACGAATTGCATTCATACATATATACGTATATACAGTTGTATTTATGATTGTTTATTGTTGCATAAACTCAATCGACAAGACTCCATATCTATACCAAACCCATGCATGTTGAGATTGTCAGCTTGGTCTTGACTCTGGTTGGCTGACACCATTCACTGACTGACGTTCTCTAAAGATTTATGACCTCTTTAAAAAAATATCTTCTATCTACTAGGAATCCCGAAAAAAATTGTGAAGCTGCTCAAGATGACATTAGGACCATTAGAACTTTCGCAGTATTACAATAAGTAAAAATCAAGTTTAATATTATGAAAATAAATGATTTTCTTTAATTCGCTTTATTTTGGGCGAGATACAAATCGACAGTGTTTAGGTCTATTATATTATTGTAAACATGGACATCGACTGAAAAAACATTAATTTTCTATCGAGTTGGACGTTGACCACTTCTTCGACGTTCTTGGGGATTTGGACATGGTCGATAACTGGATCTATTTTGATTAGGTCTAGCACTTTGAGCATTTGAACGACGAGTGCTCTCCGAAGGTGGGATATTTTCAGTAGGATAACGTACATCAGATTGATCAGCATAGGGTGGAGAGCCAGCAATTGTCGGTAAAGGAGTTGGAGCTCTACGGGATGGTGCCGATCTGCGTGATGGTCCTGACCTGCCTGATGCTTGTGCGCCACTCGTACTTGGTTTAGTACCTTTACAACGGAGAAAACTTTGAGCTTGTGGTAATTGCTCTAACATTTGTCGCATTCCCGGAGATACATCAGGAGATTGAGGTGAAGGTGATGCGCCAGGAGTTCGTGGAGAATCATAAAACGGAGGAGTCTCTATTGCATCAAGCATTTGATAATTAGGTGGTGTTTGTAAGAAGGGCCTTTCTGGTGATTCCCACGATCTTCTAGGAGGTGTTCGCATACTTGGAGTTGGGTAATCAGCGGGCAACGCAGGTAAATCTTTTTGTCTGGCCATTGCTTCTGCAAGGAAAGTGTCAGTATCTACATCGTAGATACCCAATCGAGGTCTTGCTGAAGGAGCTTGCTCTGCCGCAGGGGGAGTTCTTGTGGATGGGGGCTGTCTACGACCAGGTGACTGAAGATCTGGATGTCGTTCATATAATTGACTATAATCAACCTTCGATAATGGTGATAATTGCACCACAGGAGGTAAACCAAATTTGTCCAAGGGAGGTGAAGAACCAGCAGTTTTTGGGGGAGGTGACCTTCTGATCGATTGTTGCATATCACGCACATCTTGTTGTTTAGCACGTTCAGCACTCCGAGGCTGAAAGCTTTGAATTGGTGGTGATTGTTGCATCCGTTGCATTCCAGGAGACATGTCCGGAGATGCTGGAGGAGAGTAATATAAATCACCCAATGATGTATCCGCTAAATTAACGAAACCAGGATCCAATGGTGAAAATTGTTGTGTTTTAGGACATTTAGTGAAAGTAGGTGTTTTTACTCCGTCAAATCTTTGTTGCACTCCAGGTGACAAGGGAGGTGGGGAGAAATATCGATCACCCATCGAAGTGTCAAATAAACTATCGGCTGTTTGGGGAGATTTAGGAAAAGGGGGTGATTTTGCTCCTCTATCGAACCTTTGTTGCGTGCCAGGGGATATAGGAGGAGGAGAAAAATATTGATCTCCCATTGATGTGTCAAATAAATTTTCGACTTTTGATTGTGGTACAACAAATGGAGGTGTTGCTGGTGATTGTGGAGAGTCAAAGAAAGGAGGAGTTTGTTCACTACTAAGCATTTGCGAATAAGGAGGAGTTTTGAAAAGCGCGGATGTTGGTGAGGGTCTTCCCGTTCCTGTCAAGCCTTCTTTTTGAGGTGTCCACATACCCCTTTGCGGTGAAGTATCCGTTGAGAGTGGTGGTAAATCTTTTTGCCTTGACATAGCTTCTTTTAGAAAAGTATCAGTATCCATATCACGAAAACCCATTTTAGGTTTTTGCATAGGAGATAAAGGGAGAAAACCTTGTTGTCTTGCCGTAGACTGTGCTAAAAAGGTATCAGTATCAACATCAGCAAAATTCAATCTTCGTCTTGCTGATGGACATGTACGATCTCCAGCAGGTGGTGAAGTTACAGGTGGTGCCGACTGACGCGGAGGGATGTTTTTTGTTCTAACTTGCGGGCTCCCATCCTTCCCAGGAGACATAAAATAAGGAGGTGATTCCGAACCTACGCCAGCAGAAGGAGACTTATATGCAGGAGGAGATTTATATTCAGGAGGAACATAGCCCCTCGCAAAATCAAATATCCTATCATCCTCTGCAGATGGAGGCGTTTCTCTCTGTTTAGCTGCTGGTACAGAAGTTGTTATTTTTGTAGACGATTGGGTGATTTTTGTTGTACTTGTTGGTCTACTAGGTGTAATTGCAGGAGACTTGATTTCTTGTCTTGTTTGGGAGAGAGATTGTCCATCACTGTATTGTTGTCTAGGAGTAGTCATAAATGACGTTTCTTGGTCTTGCTTCATATCAGATATTATATGTGAAACGTTTTTAAGCGTATTGGCTGTTTTCTTATCCTTTTCAAACAACGAATCTAAGTAATCGTATTCTTGATTTGTGGTTGGTTCTTGAGGAATTGGCATCGGCATGCTCATACTTTTATCTTGTTCTAATGTTTCTGATGGATATTGTCGTTGTTGAGCGGTATCATCTGGCTTTAGTTGTTCCATTAAAGGAGGTATAACATCAGCGAATATTTTGTGTGCAGCTGGAGAGCCCCTAGTAATTGGTTGTGTAGGTTCGCTAGGTGGAACTTCAGGTTCGGGAAACTGTGGTTGTTCATCAATTTTTTCTTCCACATAACGTTCTTCTGTATCACTGTAATCGGCTTCTAAATCGTCTTCCATTAATTTGGCAATGGCAGAAGCTTCTTGGAATATTCTGTCCATATCCGCATCTCTGCCACTACATGAATAGGGACATGTAGGTTTTGGACTACCTGTATCTGTTTGTTTCGTTGTATCTTTTAGCAGCGGTTCCTCAGAAGCATATATGGGCGGGAATATATTCAACCTTTTAGGACTTACAGATGGTTTAGGCGTTGTCAAAGGAATTCCGGATTGGGCTGGCAACGTACCTCTAATGTTGTCCTTGAAACTATCTTTGTCTTTTTGAATCATCCGTTTATTTATAGTATCCCGGAAGTACTTAACAAGTAACGCATCTTCCTTGAGTTCTTGTTCATATTCCGTTTCGTTTAGATCAAAAAAGTTTTCCAAATCAGTTTTCTCTTCAACATTTTCAACGGTTTCTCTGTCATCTTCTGAAGATTCTTCCATATCTAAATCATCCGCTTTACTTCGTTTTTCCCGTTTTCTTCGCTGCTCTCGAATGTCGCCTCTTTGAAAATCTTTCAAAGCTCTTTCCATTTCATTATAATCTTCTTCTAATTCGGAATCTATATCTCCAAATCTATCGTCTTCTCGAAGTTGCTTTGCCGAACACACTTTTGGTATTGCTCCAGTTGCAGTTCGTGGTTTTTCAATCACTTCTATCAAATTGGAACTCCATGTTGGTGGTTTTCTCGTTTCTTCCTCTTCTAATTGAGTTTCAGTAACTAGAGGTTTAACGGGGGGAGTACCTCCCAATTTCTTTTTCGACTTTTTCTTTCTTTTATCTGGTTCTGATTGATCTGGTGAAGAAGATCCCGGCGAACAAGGTTCTTTTCCTTCAGGTCCAGGACATGAAGCACATGTATCAGGTGGACTAAGGTCTGGAGGAAGTGGGCTATCTGTATTAACTGCACTTTTAGCAGCTTTAGGAAATATTCCCTTCTCAGCATTGTACCAACTGGTAATAGGATCTTTTGATATGGCGTAATAACAATGTACACCAAAACAAGGGATATCTTGTGCAGCCACATATTCTCGCAAATCAGATGAAATATCGGTGGTGTAAGGAGGGAAATCCCCCATCTCACCTTGCAATTGTCTTTTTATATTAGTACGCCTTTCTTTTTGTTCTATTTCTATGAGATCCTGTGCCATAGCATTGAGATCATACTCATCTGGGAATTCCTCGAGTGTTTCATATTTAGTAGGATCATCAGTAAAAATTCCGACCAGTTTTCTTCTTTGTAATGCAAAGAGTAATAGTTTTATGTAGTCCGTTTTCAATTTTTCGTTAGTATTTTCATCTTCTTTGATTTTTTTGACCCACGAGGCGGCCAAAGCTCGGTCTTTAGCTTCGGGAAGAGCAAAAATTAAGGGACTTGCGAACTTCGAGTAAAAATCCAATTCATTTTTCACAACTTCCATAATGAAATATTTAACATGTTAAGAATTTACCAGAAATTTTTAAAATTGCACTGTTCATACAGTTCGAAATACATTACAGAAAATTACCAGAAATTTTGAAAATTATACTGATTATACAGTTTGAAATACATTACATTTTGACATTTTATTTGAATACAATTAACTGACACGTTCAAGTGCGTTCAATTTTCTGCATTAATTTTATCGAATCGAATAGTAATTTCAGTAATATTTAAGGAAGTGAATTGTTTGATTTCATATAATGTATTGAAATGGCAATCAGAATACATAAATCCCAAATTTACTTAATCAAAAAAATGTAGATCATAACTGTATTCTATGGTTTACGAAATGAAATAGAGATAAATAAGTCAATGAATCATATGAAGGAAAAGTAGTTTCTACATAAATCTGAATATTTAGGTTATGGTAAATATCCTAAATGTGAGAATAGAATAACATACTATTTCGGAAAGAAATTATAGGTTAAGTTTAGCTTTGGTTTGAACCAAAAAAAAAGGAAGAATTTTCTATATGTCAATGTCAAGAATTTAAACGATACCGACAAATATTCTATTTGAACAAAATGAATCTGTATTATGTTTATATTTTTTACGTAAAATGTATTCTATAATCCTATTGTTTACATTAATTTACAAAAAAGGAAATGTGCTACACTATAAAAATCGATGCACATCAACGAGTAACTAGGTTACATTTGAACAACGTTGCCGTACCATAGTAATAGAATGGAGATTAAGGAAATGTGAAACAATGAGGTTATGTTGATATTTTTAAATTGTGCTCGAAATCAAGGACTCTTCCACAAAGCATAGGACGATCTACTTGACCAATTACATAATATTGCCTCACTGTGTAATGTGTACAAAAAATATAATAATAAATAATGTGATTTATTTCGTGCATAACTTACCTTATATAAGGTAAATAAAATGTGAATAGCTTCTTAAGTTTGAAAAAAAATTATAAGTACAGCATGAGAGTCCAACCCAAAAATTTAAATCGGAGCAATATTTGAACTCAAAAGATTGAAAAATATTAACTGGTATTAAAATGACCATTGTTTTTGACGATATCATTGACAAAATTATATTGCGTGAGGTTAATGAAAGTAGATCGTCTTATGCCTTATAGAGAAGACTTCCCAACCATTGTGTTTTTAAAAGACTAATAAATAAATTTAACCAAAAAATACAAAACTGTTGAGTTGAGCAGAAGTAATATAAAAGATGTAAATATACGATTTCAGTTGTAAAATTAAAATTTAAGTGGCGAAAACAAAAAAGGCTGCCATTGAAGTAGATATGAACGACAGTATTTCTATAAGAACAACGGAAATAGTTAAAATATAGTTCTCGACCAAACAAAGAAACACGACTTTTTTCCGTAATCATTTTTATTTTTCAGTCTTCTTTCTTGCCGTCTTTCTCTTCAAAAAAGGCGTTTACATATGCGACAACGTCCTCATCTGATAGGCATCTCTCTGCTGCATGTTTAACTTTGAACTAAAGAAAAATGTCGCTGGAGTCCAGAACTGATGCAGACGGTGGATAGTCAACCAATTTGAAGTGCAAATCGTGAAATTTAGCCATAGCAATCACCGAAAAAGTATTTTCATGTTAATCAGTCAATAGTCGGTGATCATAATTTCACTATCCCAAAAAACGATCGCTATCACTTATCCGGTCGATGAAACCATCTTTGCTTTCTTCAGTACATCTTGGCCCATGGAATCCACTGTCTTGTCTGTTATTTCGTTTTTGGAGTGTAGTGGTGGATCCAGGTTTTTTTGTATTTATGAATCGATGCAAAAACCCGACTCATTTTGCTTCAACTGCATCAATATAGCCTGAGAAGTGTTCATTCGAATGCGCAAAGTGAGCAAACTCGGCATCCAATGAGCGGATAGTTTACCCATGAATAATTCGCTTCTCCAATTCCAGAAACATTGTTGCACGGCTATTTACTTAGCACGACGTTTACCGACCGACTCCACGTTCAGAATTAGTTATAGGCTCAATATTTTACAATGCAGAAAAAATGCACAATCACTTGCCAATTGGAATCAAATCGTTATAATCTTTTCCCACATTAATTTGAGTGAATATTTACTGAGAAGTGCCTTCTAAACTGTAAACGACTTCTAATAATAATATTCAATTCCGGACATGCAGTATACTGCTTTGATTTTTGCTATGGACTCATATACGACTTATATACTAATTATTACCTATTATTATTACCTATAATTTTGTGTCGAATATAACAGATCTAGCTTCAAAAGTATGAATGTAAAAACTATTTATGTTCACGTAATAATTATATTGGTTATTTTAAAGAATAATTTTGACTAGAATGAGCTTCTCATATTAAAACAGAATCTATCGAGTGTGAAACTAAAATATAATTTATATATACCACTCTGTAGACTACAGGCGCAATATTTAATTTATGAGTACCAGTTGGATAATGAAATCGATATTTTGAAAGATCGCGAAAGAAGTCCTGTCCTTTTCGGATACTCTAACAATAACGAGGTATATTCTTAGAAATACAGGCATCGGGGCCAAGCTGTCTATTTGGATCTCTCATTGCCATAGTTCCAAACGGCCCTCGATGTGGTGGCACAAACTGAAGGAACTTTAAATATTATATTCACGTCATAATTATAGAATTAGTTACAACTGATTCAAATTAGAGTTCAATACCAAATAAAAGAAACAGGTCTACAAACAAGCTTAATAATTATTACATATTCAAAAAAAATTTCAATTATGGCTATTCAGTATAAAGAGAGTTCTAATTTTACTCAACAAGCTTTCAAAAAAATATTTAGATGTTTCTAAAAGTACATATTCAAATAAAACGATAATACATGTAAACTTGAAAATATAAAATTTTTGGTTAGGTTAGATTTTTTTTAAAGTAATTTTCTGTGTACAAAATACTTGGTACATGAAAAGGCTTCACCGTTTTATTAGACGTCTCCAAAAGTACTATTGTTTATTTAATTTAGTTGAAAACCAGCATCCCTTTTAATCGTAAGTATTACCCATGTAAAGTATGGTACGTTCTTAAATTGACACATAAAACATCTGAAAACACGAGATGTCAACAAAAAGAATATAAAAATAAAAATAATAAAGCATAAAAGAAAGGGAAGACAAAAAGGACATAAGACATGATTTTGGGTTAGATAAGGGATATTTAATTCTTCGGTCCTAATATAGGAATATTTTCATCGTACCTATTATTCTGGTTAACCTTATAAATGTTAACTTCTTGGTACTTTTCAATTCCTTATAACATCTTTTACAATAAGGGCGAACGATTCCACTTTCTCATCTCAAAATTTAAGCTGTACACACATTTTCTAGACTTATTTGAACCTTAACGAATATATACTCTGTTGCTACTCAAGATATATCAAAGTCTCTCGTCACCTAACCTAACATAGCTTTCTTTAAATCATAATCTCAATTGAAGTTATTGAGTAATTCTGCTGATTTTATGAATAAACATATGTGAGTGAATCCAGTTTTTCAATTAACCTCACCCTTTTCACTCATGAGAAAGAAATAAAAAACTTGGGATTACTCCAAAACTAAGAGATCTTGAGAGTGACAGTACGTATAATACGCCTCTTGGTGCCCGGAGTTTATACAGCATCATAATATATGTGTAGATAACGTCAATTTTAACTTTAACGTTTATTTGCAACAAAAATAAGACTCACACGTAAAATTGCAACGTACCCACAACTATTAAGTCAACTGATTACCATCTTAAGTACAAATGCAATAAAATATTTTTTTAAATATATTACCTGTTGCAATTTTTATAAAAACTTAATTGCTTACGGTCGGCCAGCCGGAGAATTCTTGTAAGATAAGAGAGGGTCATTTAATTTGAAAACCGTGTCGACCTAGAATTAATGTATTTCAAGTTAAATCGAAAAAAATAGTTTAGCATACAGATTAATCAACGCGACAGTAAACTGAAAAGGGTTTTGTCACTCAAAAAATTATTCTAATTCTGAATGTTACACCAGCGTTTGGTTACCAGATGACGAATAATTTTCCACCAAAACAATTTCAAGCGAGATTTCAAACATCAGTTCAAACAAATACGTTTTTGAGCAGTCAAAACATCGAATTAATGAGTCATATGCCGTATAGTCGCTGTTTGGTATTAAATGATTTCTTCTTATTCCCGCAGATCAAAAATAAACGTTTTTCTACACCTGAAGAAGCGGTTGATGCATTCAAATCACATGTTTAAGAGTGGGAATGGAAAAAAATGGTTCAAACGCATGCAAAAGTGGATTAATATCAATGTAGAATATTTTGATAAAACCATATCCAATTATAATTATTTGTTTTTTCTTGTATATCTCAAAACTCAAATATCAACCCTCGTAAGTTGATTCTTTTATTAACTATTCATGTTATTATTGAATATGTTTTTCATCACCGGTAATTTATTTTAAAAATTATGGAAAAATAAAACAAATTTCCATTGTTCAATATAAATTTGTTAAATTTTAGAAATTGAAATAAACTCTGTACCAGAGTAGATGTTTTATAATTTAATATTCGGAAAAAATTGAGCAAAATCGGTGAATAAGATAAAATTTTATATGCATGTATCCAATTTGAATGATGATTTTAATAAACCACAAGTTAAAATCTCTTGACGGAAATAACCGAAAAAAGATGAATAGTTTATGAAAGTTCGATAACATAAATTTGAGGTTAGAATAATATTAATACTAAATTTGAGTATTATAAAATATTGAAGTCAATCTTAAATTGATTGGAATTTAATTATAACAGTTATTTAATTTAAAAAATAGATGAAATATATTTTTAGTATTTAGAGAAAATTTAGTATTCATTCCTAATGTTTATTTCTTTAGAAGTTATTTATCTCACCTACACTTTTACAGGTTTATACCTGCTGGGTAAGTATGAATAAATAATGGGTTCACAATTTTACAAGCACTATAGTCCAAACTAACGTAGATCCCGTACAAAAAAATTTGTTAGAAATATGAAAATATTGATTTTTAATTTAATGGTACATATATTTTTATGAGTTTAATTTGTATTATTAGTATTATACAATGTAAATATAACTGCGAGGCTAAACAGCCGCAAATTTAATGAATTGACACCCTTCTCACCTAAACACTCAAAGACAAAATATCCGTAGTAATAATAATAGTAGTTTTTGGCTTAAAATGTTTTAGTTTATTAAATTAATTAATTAGAAATGTTTAATTTGCTATTTAATATATAAGGTGTAGTAATAAAAATAATTTTCGATTAAAAAAATTACCGTAGTATAAACGAAGACGACGAAACAGCCCAACAGCGGGATAACAACATTCGACAACATCTCCGAACGGGAGTATTTTATTTCTTATCACCTAGTTCATCACTACAAATAAAATCACTAATCTACGTCCACTTAATCACTAAAACCACGTGCGCGTGGTCATCGTTACCGTCGTTTATTTCGACACTCTTGGTGCTCTTCGCGTAAAAATCTTGTCGAACGTTACCGACTGGTAACTGCGGCTATTCTACCACTGCGACTCGAAATATCTAAATGGTTGTAAGATGAAAATCTGTATGGATGTCGAGAAGTGAGAAGTGGTAAACACTAAACTGAACAGTACACAACACCCACTGGACGGTGGCTGCGACCTCTTTCACCGACTCGGATGGGAACTAAAGGAATTAGCATAGATTGAACTAGGGAAGTGGTTCCGAAACTCAATTTTTGAAAATAAATCAGTGAAGTTGTGATATACAGGGTAGAAAATAATTTATTTTGATAAATAAAATGAATACGATGTATTTCTAAATTAATGTACAGTGTACCAAAACAAGGAATTTTATATTTATATTACTCAAATTTTAAAAAGAATAAATTTGCTATCGCTATATTTCAACAGTGAGTGTGTGGATAACCAACTTGGGTTTGACGAAAGATGGACAAAATTTTCGCTACAGTGATTATATTGTTAGCTCCCGGAATTTTTCTCATTTGAGATTTCACATAAATCTGACAGATTGATTAGTTTCAAAACTCTTATGATTAAACTGTTTTCGTTGTTGGGTAAATATTATTTTTATGTTGATAAATAACTAAAGAAACCGAAGAAAATTTACGTGAAAGTTATACTCGACTTGGGTAATTTTTTTAGATAGAAGGAGCTAAATTATGATTTACTTTTTGTATGCGAGTAAAAAATTAACAAATGTAAAATTGTAAGTAAAAACTAAATTTATTTCTCGTATAAATAGATAAAATATAACTATAAAGAAATTTTAATGGCAGCGGCCTCTGGTGGTATTTAAAGTTTGATAGCAATTCAATGCCCGCCGCTGCTGAAATACAAGTTGCTTTCCAAACACGTGTAAGTTTTAGAAACTTCGTTTTTCACAACGATAAATTCCTGCAAAATTTCGTTTCAATTATTATTTCCTACACAATAGAAAGAGTTGCCAGATTGTCAAGGGAAAGTGATAAATCAGCTAAAAATACCACAATCTACATACGGAGCATTAAAAACAATAAGAAATGAAAAAATATAAGTGGGTGGTTAGTCAGTTAACTAAGTATCCAGATCGCGGGAAATAAACTGGATGGGCTTCAGGACTCCAAGAAAACAACGACAAATCAAGATCCATGTTTTCCCTACTAACCTAACACAACCTTGATGTTGTATATATGGAAGGTAATGGCAGTTGAATGGCTCTATTATTTCCACTTTTACTTGGCATCATCACAACATTAGAACTGTCTTTGTTATGATTTTAATATAAAATTTTAAATAGAGATTTTGATGTATTCGTTTAATTTAAACATAAACATCATATTAGTTACGTTGGTTGGAAATATTTGGTTTTTAAAAAAATTAAGCATTACCATGGAAAGTCGTGAAAGTGGTAACCCTTAAGTACTGAGTATGTTAGACTGTCAGCTGTCACTCTTCAATCGGAATCACCGTTGAGTTAATACAAACAAAACTGAAAACTGTGTACAATATTTAATGGAAAATATACATAAAACATCTATAATTCCGCATTGATTGAAAAAATATTATTAATAGATTGATTCGAAATGTTGTATGAGTTCTGGGTAGCTTTTTGTTATTAAAAATAACGGCTAATTAGTCGCTTTCAAAAAACTACTGAAATATCATTGATTCATAGAATAGGCAGATATAAATCTATGTAATAATAGATTATCTGCATTATCTTTCAAAAAATGTTGAAAAAAAAACAGTTTAAATATGAATTATATGTAAACGCGGAAATCTCATAGTAAAAACGTACTAAACAAAGAAAACGATACACGATTCGTATCTCCACTACTTTAACGGGAATATTCGTTTGAACGGTATTGTTTACGATCCAAATTGTCTCAATTTCAGTGACAGTAAACCGAATCTATTGCAATGTGTATGTCTTATGTCTATGATATTTTTATTCGGAAATAAGCATGTTTATTTATTACCAATATAAAATCGATTTCACAACTTTGCGGTTGTGTCTGATTTATGTTTAAACGAATAATATACATTGCAATTGGATAATTATCTCGTTGATATAGTTATGAGTATTTAGAAAACTTTAGGCGCCATATTACCAGGTCCGTATTAACCCTAGAAAGTTAATCTTTTTTTCAACGCTTATTACCTTCGTCGTTACTACTATGCTGTCAAATGTAGTTTTCTAAGGTTTTATCGAATAAAAAACTCATTTCTTCAATCTTATTTTTCTATAACAATTATTGATTAACTGAAATATAACATGTTTATTTAATTTAATCATATATTAATTTAATAATCAGTTTTTTTACTTTAATCGAGATATTTTTAGCCCTAATTAAAGATATTTGTTTTTTTAAGTGTCTATATATTAAAAACTAGAACAAATTTTTGGAAAAATTACATTTGTGACAGATAATCAAGTTTGTATTCGCTACTCAATGACACTTATCCAATAAATTTTATTGCACTTGTATTTTTCATTCTCTTATGTTTTGCTAATGAGCATATGTCAAAATTTTTCATTTTTTTGTGATAGGGCAAACTGCCGCTTCTCTTTCTTCAGTCTCAAGTGTCAAATTCGATATACCATCTCAAAATTTGTGTAATCGAATCGCTCAGGCCAGTTTGAAGTAAATATCAAATATTTCCTCTGGTGGTATCTGGTGGAGTATCCTGCTATACTGCAGGTAACTTAACCTAAACTAACCTAACGGGAGAATCATGATAAGAGCTCTTGCTTCAATAGCATCTGTGATCTGTGAGTGGCAGATAAATTATTGAATTCTTCAGATTTTATTGCAATTTCAGCATCGATATAAATTCACCATATCATCTGATTCATTTTCTTACAAATGTGTAGTTGCTACAGGTCTAATGTGCACAATGCTACTTACTGTTCATGGCATCGGCTTTAGCATTGATCATTTGTGGCTATCTGTCCCTTGAAGTATGGTAGGTAGTTGTTTCCAGCTTTTGAAATTTTATATAGACTGATTAACTTTTTACGTACGTAGAAATAACACTGATTTGAATTTTTAGTCTAGCTTAATTAAACCATGTTTTCAAAATTACTGGTATATTTTTAACTTACACAACTGTCTCTTCGCTTATTACACTGAATAAGGAATTGATACAAAATACTAATGCTAGTTACAAGATGAATTTTATATATACAAGGTTTGTTATAATTTAGTATCGCTTATCTAAAGGTACGTGATTGATAATCGAGTCGAATTTCACGTTTTTAATTTATCGTGGCCTACAATTAACCTTTAACGACCTTCTGATTCAAGAGCCGTCACACTAGACTATTTAGACCTAGTTGTTTGAAGGGGCATAATTTCATTCATAAAATTTAGTTTCATAAGTAGTAGATTAAGTAGAAAAGTTTTGTTTATTTATTTTGGGACCTTATTAAATTTACATGCTTATAAAAATTTATCTAAATAGTGTTTAATAATGTCTTCAGCAATAATATTTAGGAAACGGTCAGAAGCTATTTTTTCACTGTGCTTTAGTTTCGTTTGTTATGTTTCTTTTTTTCTTCGTTAATTGTTACTATTATAGGAAATTGCTCCTTCTTTTCTTTCTACTTTCAAATAATTTCATATCTTGTTTTGTTATACTATCTTTGCAAATCTCCTTTGTGCCTATCTAAATATGATTTGCACGTGATTTTTAGAATTAATCATTTTCGGTATTGCTTTGTCCTACACTGGTTGTTATTGATATGATGAAAATAGTTTCACCAATAGTCAGGCACAGATTCAAACTTCTGTTAAAAGATATGTTATGTCGTCAAACTGGAATTAATTGCCGTTTGTATAGAGAACATAAAGTTTTATATTTATAAACAAAAAAGTGTTAAGTATGGCTGCACCAAGTCGTTCAATGCTTGATAATATATGCGAAACTTTAATTACAAATATATACGTGCTATTTCTAATAAAAATAATGCTCTTGACACAAAAAAGGTTCCAAGAAAGAATGTAAAATCTACTGCACATAACAAAAATAATAGATTACACAAATTCCAAAAAAATAAAAATAGGAGAGTACCAAAAAGGTTTAAAAGTTATGAGATCGACAATAGACTTAATTTTTATTAAGAAAAAACTTCAAGAAAATGTTTTAGAACAAAATGTCTGCATATGCTGTTCATCACAGACATTTAGTTAAATATACTAGAATAGAGACTAGAGGAAATGACAATACAAAAAACTAAGATCAAAGTAATTGTAATACTTTCAATGGATTTAAGATGTGGAAAAACATGAGACGGGAAGATCTATTATCCATAACCCTCTTCAGGTTCAAGAAGTCATTCTTAAGGAAAGTGGTAAGATCCAGGATATACCTTAAAATTGTATTCAAGCAATTGGAAGAGATGGCAAGAAAAAGCAATGGGAAAACTGATATAAATATAAATTGAAATAAAAATAATAGCTACAGAATAGAAAAACAAATAGAATAAGCTAAAATAAGATTGTACCACACAATAATAAGACCATCAGTTACCTGGATAACAAAAAAAGAAGAGTAAAATAAACTGGAAATATAGAAACGTGAAATGCTAAAAAATAATTACGGTGGAATTAAAGGAGATTGAATATACAAAAGAAGAAACAGAATACTGTCATAAAAGCACAGGGAGCAAGACGTTTGGGATATAAAGAAAGATGATAGATCTGTAAAACGAGTGCTAAACGGTAAGAAAGGAAGAGAAAGACGAAGGAAAAAGTGGTTGGAGGAAGTTAGAAGAGATTTATTATCAGTCGAAGGGGGGGAGGACTGAAAATGAGGCAAAAAACAGAAAAAATGAAACATCAGCCAAGGACCAGATATGCCTGTAGGCCTATAAAAAACTGAAAAAAAAATTAGCAGATTGTGGCGACGTTTCCTTAGAAGGTCTCGGGCGAAACATAACGATATCTGAATATTTT
Source organism: Diorhabda sublineata (assembly GCF_026230105.1). NCBI lineage: Eukaryota > Metazoa > Arthropoda > Insecta > Coleoptera > Chrysomelidae > Diorhabda > Diorhabda sublineata. Next base: position 22,711,899 of record NC_079476.1, read on the forward strand.
TTTGAAAAAAACTAAAAAAATTGGAGACGTATTTCAAACAATCGCTTTTGCATTGATACTAATCTATTAATGAACTATTATCCTTCAGTGACATACTTAAATGCAATTTTTATATAAAAAATATGAGAGCACATTGAATGAAGAATATTTTATGGGTAAGAATCAAAAATCCCTTAGAACCGCCGATGAGTTAATCTACCAGTGTGGTGTCGTAAAAGCAATTTAAAATGATTTTATCTAACCTTTCAAGATTCCATTATATTATTATGTCGCAAACTAACAGCAATTGTTACATTTAATGAAATTGATTTAACCTCTAGCTTTCTAAACACACCCGTTATAGACAAATTTTTCTCTGAATTCCTAACTAAACTCAAAAATATTTCATAGAATCAGATGGGTTTTTACAGGCGTAGCAATTTTGTAACGAATTCTGCTTTCAGATCTTCACATTCCATTTTTTATTTGTCATAACTACACACGTATTTCCAATAGGCCTGCGATTTTTAAATTTCCGTTTTCCTTGGCTCAAAGCATATGTCCTTTTTTATTAATTTCAAGAATTTTTTCTTTCAAAATTTTTCTAAAACCCGTTAACCCATTGACTACCCCCTGGGTTAGGGCTTCTTAGTTATCATATGTTTTATTTTCTTAGAAGTTTGTAAAATGTTCCTTCATCAATAAAATCTAAGGTTAGGAAATTGTTTACTTTTACTTATGGAATTTTGATTAGTGGCAATAGTGACGTGATGGCATAGAAATTACATAATGTTAGGTAACGTGGAATATTCGTCCATTGAATTGAATGGCATGTATTTTCTTGCAAATTGTCTTGCATAATGTCAAGCGGCATCAAGTAACGAAGTGAAAAAGTGGTTAGTGAATCACTGTCAATAATTATATCTGTTGCTGCCTTGGTTTTGGAGCTTGATGGATAGCTTGGTTGTTAAGCCAAAAGTATGTATGGTATGGTACCAAATCGATAATGTTGAGAGTTGAGATCTTGCATGAAAAGATCATATGCATGCTTTTTATTAAGAAATATTGCGCCTTGCATTGCTTCGCACGTTGTATTGCATAATTTCAATCATTTATGGATGGATCAAATTTCAGCGAGATGAAGACATATTACGTCGAAAATATTTTATTGTACTTGGTTCTATACCATTGATTTTGATAATTTGAAGAGAGCTTCTATTGAAATTAATACTGCTTGCAAATGTGTGGGAAATAGTCAAAGAAAACAACACATACTAATATTTAGTTGATTTATTAATCATAAATAAGTACATAGTACCAAATTTTGTAAACTAACAATAACTTTTTCAACAGTATATATACATATGCCTTGAAAATTAAACAAAAGGTAGTAATATTTTTATTCGGTTTATAATATTAACAATTTTTCAAATGCAAACTATTAAGTAGAGTCAATATTTCAGTTTAACAACATTATCCTTTTCTACAGTGTGATTAATATTGATTAACATTTATAATATAAAACTATGTCAGAATCACAGAATTATTAGCTAGTAAATGTCTATTTTTCAAATAGAAGTTACCTTGCCGGGATTAAAAATAGATATTAACAAAATCTTACGTTTTTTGTAGAGTTTCTTGAACCAATAACACTAAGAAAGAAATGAAGACAGTAGAACTGAAAATAAAACAATGCTACAGAAATGGCAACTGCTGATAATATAAGGTTTTTTATGTTAGTGCTGTACTTTGCCGTTTGTCACATGATACTGGTCACATTGACGCAACTTTAGAAGCAAGTGGTGCGTTATTTTTTTATTAAAGTTGTGGGTTAATTTTAAGTGAGTGCAGAAACGAACATGTTCGGCATATTTCACTTTAATGAACAACATTCTGGTCGGCCCACCGAAGTTGATGATGACCAAATCAAAGTCATAATTGAAGAGGATCGTTATATAACTGTTCTAAAAAACAACAAAAAATCTTATGCTGTTAGTTTGGTGATATTATAAAGATGAACTGCGATGAATTCTGATGTTTTCTGTCAACAATTAATGAAACTGGATGGAGCAATCAATACAAAGAAAAACGGCCAGAATTGTCAAATCGGAAAGGTTTAGTGTTCCACCGTGATAATGCTGGCCTCAAACATCTTTGGCAACTCGTGGGAAACTATTCGAGCTTGGTTGAGAAGTGATGCCAATGACGATGACCTTCAATCGCACCTGATTTAGAATTTTGCTGATAAGGATCAGAAATTTTATGAGCGCGGAATCATGAGGCTGAAAGAAAGATGGCAGGTCATTAAGCAAAATAGAAAATATATAACTGATTAAAAACTATTCTTTGTTTTATTTTATACTATAAAATCGAAATTACCTTGTCGTCAACCCAATAAGAGTATTTACATATATTTGGTGTTGAATTTGATATGTTAAAACTTGAAGAAAAATATTTTTGAAAGTTTTAGAGAAACTAGATAACATTTTATAAGGAATTTTACATGTTTTTATATAAACAGTAAGTCAGTATCACGAGCATCTTAGAAGAGGATGCAAATTCTTCTATGTAGAAAATATTAATGAAAAAATTATGAACTGTGACATTACAGATACAGCATATTTTGAATATTCCTTTATAAATACAAACAAAGATGTTGTATCTTATTGTATTTTCGATTTGTTAAGGAAACTCTACATAACAATTTTGCACCATGATATAAAATACCATTTTTTAATAATTTCAAACATAATTAGAAATGTACAGAAGCAATATAAACAAATAGTACTTTTTACTTCCTGTTTTAAACACAAACGGATTAAAGTTAACAATTGCTTTATAAAATAGATGACCAAACATTAATTTGGAATAAAATAACCATATTTTTGTCATATTTACAATAATTTTGTTCGTTTTTATATATCTTAAACAGATTTTATAGCATTTCAACAATTTTCAAGTTAACTGACACCAATAAAACTGTATTCCATTCACCAGTAAAAGAAAAACATCCAATCAACTTTTTTAAAGTAGTTCGTCTACAGGTGAGTCAAAACTTAGAAAACCAATAGTGGACTGAATAAAATTAGATTATAAAAGTTGATATAAATGTTAAAATTACGAAACTGTTTACAAATGTAATATCAATTTAAAAAATGTAAAATATCATAAACCCAATGAATCAACAAATAAGGTGTGTTATAAATTTTGAAAAATATGTATTGGTTTCCCAGAAATAAAATAAATTATTGTCATAATATGAATATTAATATAATGGGGCTTTTTCCATATTTGTCAATAAATAATATTTGCATTGAACATTTTAAGCAAATAATAAAATAATTAACAAGTAAACAGCAAAAGTTCAAGGTTGTTCGTAATAATCAAAGATACAGTATGCCATAAGAAATATAAGGATTTGAAATAATAAAATTCATTATATTTTCAAAATAAGATTTGACACTAACGAAAAAGCATGAAATATTTCATCGACGATACTAAGAATATTAATACATTTTATTGATGTCAATTTTTTGTACCTTAAATAATTATCTATATTGTGAAAAAAAAATTTACAACTTTTGTTTATTTCAAACCAAATTAAAAATAATTCTATGTTTTAGTTGTGTAAATGTAATTTATAGAAAATATTATTTACTAAAATTTAAAACTATATATAATGTGTTCTAAAAGTAAAACAACGGCTTAATAACATATGTTATTAATCCGTTATAGTATTTTTTGCACACACCGTATATTATAACGCATGAATCAAAAGAAAATATATATTTTGAAGAAAAAAAAAACTATTTTGTACTTCACTTATCAAGTTTCTTCTGTTCCTGTATTTACACTTGGGTCTAAACAAAATAAGTCACACAACAGAACTAAGAAATTTATGAAATAACAAAAGTAAATAAGAATAATTAAAATTTTTCAGATTCCTAATTATAATGTTGAACATCAATTCTAAATATTTTAACAAAACAATTAAATATCTATATTAGAGTTTTAAAAAGGGCAACAAATATACAAAATGAACTGAAACGAAGGTGTTATTGTACCACAAACTTTATTATAATGTTCAATATAGCTCTGTTGAACACTGGAAGCTGAACAATATCAATTTAATGTACAGGTTTACCAGCAAGAATGACACCAGAGCTTAATGATTGTTTATAAATGAAGCTAAGTAAGATAAAGGTAAAATTTTCAAAGTACCCAATGTAATTGTAATTTTTTCAACAATTAATGTAAAAAGATCCATAGCACTTCTTAACATTACTTATAAAATACATGCCAGCTTAATAAATACAAAACTAAATTATACGAAGAATGCATACTGGGAGACTACCAAAATAGATTCAGACCAGGACGATCCACAATCAACGTAATCTACAAAATAATAATAATAATACAAAAAATAATACAAAATATAATAGGGAGCTACACATAATAATTAAAGATTTTAAAAGCGCGTTCGACTCAATAAATAGACAAAAGATGATAGAAGATTTAAAAATTAAAGGTACCCAAAAAATTGGATATATTAATATAAGTTGCAAAAGTAAAAATAAGATATATAGATAGATAACAGAAGAAATAGAAATAAACAAAGGAGTCAAACAAGGTAACTCGATCTCTCAAATCCTGTTTCAGAGAACGTAATGAGAAAAGCAAAAACAGATTGGAAACAGAAGCATGAAAAGATGGTCTAGAACTAAACCAAGAAAAAACCAAATATATGAAGATTTCAAAGCAAGACGAAAGAAGAATGGATCACCTAAGGACACTGAAATACATATTTGAAACTGTATCCTTTTTAATTATCTAAGACACACGTTTAAAGAAAGAAGAGAATACAAAAAAGGTATAGAACATTTGGCGTACATGAATAAAAAGGGAGAAGAAGATCTGAAGATAAACGAGAGAACTGAGAACTTGGACACAAATTACAGGAGATGGAGAGAGAAGATTAAAGGAGAATAAAGAAATAGAAGAACTCGGAGGAGAAAATATAATAAGATATGTAAAAAAAAGCACAAACAATAAATTGGGTAGGACACATCATGAGAAGGAAACTTACAGAAATGGTGAGGAGGATAACACAATGAATACCTCTATGGCCAAGACTAAGAAATACTTGAAGAAACCAAATTGAAGAAAATACCAGAATCCTAGAAATAGTAGACTGGAAAGCGTAATGCAAAAACAGAAAACAAACGAAGCTAGGACTAACAACATAAGAACAAAGGGAGTAATCCACCCCAATAAAGGGATATGTAAACACTCCAAGCACTAGCCATAATCCAAGAGATTAAACGGAATGATGATGATTTGCTTTAAGAGAGTAAATCATTTGATTTATAATTGCTATGGTGCTTGATACTTAGCTACAGGACTGTTAACACCGTTATCACTGTTTCCTATATGCCCTTTTTCTATTATAAACCTAAAATAATGTCAATTTCGTAATTGATGTTCAATAATTTTACAAAAACTGAACAATTTGTATAAATAAATATTATGCGATATAACGAGTTTAAGCCACAGACGGTTATAATAAATCACAGTTCTATCACAGATTCCGTCCATGTTAAAACTCACAAAAGTATAACTGTATGTGTGTGAAAGTGATGTAGGTAGACGCATCTATGCAAGAAAGACTTGAATTTAATTAAACGACTAGACTGAAAAAAAGTACAATGACCAATATAGAATCAACAAATCGTTCAAGTTCAAGAGATACAGAGTACGATCAGTGTTATTAAATAATATGAATAACATTTTCGATTGTATGAGAAAATATTATTTTCAAAATTTGTTAAAACTTGGATACTTCTTCTGCTCGCTTTCTGTTTGAGTTAAAACAAAACAGTTCTAATGCTATGGACCTACGAGATCTGTCTATTAAATAACGAGACTGAACGCCCAGAGGTCGCCCTAGACGGGTGGGGTAAAAAACGAGTAGTGCGTTGGGTTTCTAGATATCTTGTCTATGCACGTCCCAAAACACGTTTCCGTCACTATTATAGTATTGGTGCAGTAGCAGTTAGAAACGAAGGTGTTTTTTTCTCGTGTCGAAAACCATGTGTGACAAAAAACTAGAGCAACATATCAATCTCAAATTTCTCGTTAAATTTTAAAAAACTCCGACTGAGTGCTATAAATTGTTGCAAGAGGTCTATGGGGACAATTCTCTATCTCGCGCGTGTGTTTTCGAGTGGTGTAAGCGCTTTAGTGAGTGCCGAGAGAGCACTGAAGATTTCTAGCGCCCAGGTCGCACTGTTTCAACTCCGGAAACAGTGACCAAAATCAACCAAACTATGCGTGGAGATCGTCGAATGAGGCTGTAAACGCAATTAAAGAAACGGTTAGAAAAATTTTACTCGAGGAATTACACATGACAAAAGTCGAAATTGGTGCCAAAAAATCTGACCCCTGACCAAAAGCTCTTGAGTCAATGGGTCTACTCAGATTTCCTTGAAAGAAAAAGATGGTACGCAGAGGTGATAGAAGACATGAGAGAGAGAGAGAGACTGAGGAATTCGGGAATGGCAATCGAAAGCAAAAAATAGGAAAGAGTGGAAGAGCTTAAGATTTCTGCGTGTAGGACCTACAATTATAATTATAGATTGTTACTCAAAATTAAAACGGATTTTTTTTAAGTGATTGACATGATATCTGTTCTACTCGACCGATTCCTTTGAAATTTGGTCGCGTCTGACTTGGATTTTAAAAATTTTCAATTTGGAGTATAAAATTCTAAAAGTTCAAAAAAAGGGGGCAAGAAAATTGATAGTACATGTCGATGCCATTTTATTTTTTTGCTAATAGCGACATCTCAAATTAAGAATTCTTCAAATTTTTTTGTTCCAAATCTTGTCAACCAGGATGACCCGTTTTTTTTGTAGTCCCCTCTTTACCGGCCTGAAATTCATTGAAATTCTGATTTTTTTTATTTTTAATGGATAGTGAGAATGTTTTTAGGCTTCTAGATATGAATACCCCCTTAAGACTCAGAATCAACTCTTTTGGTCGCTTAGTGTTTCAAGATAAACAGGTCTATGGTTATCCAGAGAAAAAAGTGGAATCTACTACTTTCAATTGAACTACAGTTTCAATCCAGAAGTTTTTCAACAGGATCCTCTTCAGAAGGTAACTTTTTTCCGTGTATTTTTCTGTTATTTCATAATTATTATTAAAAACGACTAATAGCGTGATTTTATCAAACATAATGTCTAGTTGTGAAATGTGTAAAAATATAAGTTCATTTCTCAATATATTCATTATTCTATGCGATTATGGTTGGGCTAGATTAGGTTAGGTTTATGGTATAATTTAATATTCTACTGATTGCTTTGATGTCAAAGCTTTTTTCGACTTGTTAAAATGCCCTAACATGTGTTACAAGCTCTATGGTAGATCTGATCTGGATTTTTCATTTTAAAAAATTTAGGTAAATGACAGAACATTTGTTTCGATTATGCAGTGTTCAATTAATATCTTGCAGGTTCATTATTTAATGGAAATTAATTCATCTTCTAAACAAATTTTGATTTGATGAGTATTTATTATTATAAAATTTCTATATTCACATTATTTTTATTAAAAGAATAATGAAATCTCTTCCTATGGCTATTTAACCACATAAATATTTATTCAAACACTACTATTCAGAATCTAGTTTTGTCAATATCCTTATGTGGGTTCGGGCATTATAATTTTTAATTAATAATATTAATTAAGATTTTTAAAAAGTTTTTTTTATGTATATATAACAAAATTCTGGTAATTTTTCAAATTTAGCATCTCATTTTTAGCATTAATTAAATATTAAACTTAAAAACTTACCAAACCAGTTAGTAATAATTATAATTAATAGTATTTGACATTTGAAATTAAACTTTGATACACTAGTAACTGTAGATTATTTCTGCAAATTATTTTTTTGTTTATTTTTTACATATTATATAATTACTATGTACAGGGTGTCAAACACTTTTCTCCAAACCTATGAGAGTTAAAAACAACTTTAAATGAAAATGAATTTTCAAACAGAAAACTAAGGTTTATTGAATTTTCGTGATTTTCGAGTCTAGAATCTTTTTTTACTGTGCGAGTTTCAAATTTTGTAAATAACAAAAATTCATTTTTTTAAATGCCACACCTTACATGGGCCAACTTACCCTGTACAACTTATTTGATTGTGAAATGGAATAAATTGGATAATTTAGAATATGTGTAAAATATTTTAATACAGTACCAATGCCCATATAATAGGCTTATTTCCACAAAGTAAGAGCATATTACCTCTTTGCCATTTTTAACCACTTTCTTCGTGTTTCTTTATTGTTGGAACATATATGAATCATTTTCTGGCGTTTTATCGCTGTACTTTCACATTGAGGCACTATATAGTATTTATAATAAGAGGAATTCATTATTTATTAAAAAACACAATTGACTGTCATAAACTAACACAGCTGTTTTGCGAGGTGTGACGTCATTCAAGACTCCATGACAGTCTTGGCCTTTTTCGCGGTCATTAAACTTTCTACCCCATCCTAGTGAATAAAACCCATTTCCTACCCAGTTCCTAGATGTCGAAAAGGATCTAGGTGTGAGGGGGTGGAGACGACAAGCGTTGGACCGTGATGACGGAGGAATATGGTGGACGAGACCAAGGTTCTTTGAGTGCCGTAGTGTCAGTAGTAGTAAAGTATCTCCCTTTTTACTCAGTTATAGAAATTTTTTATATAATAATGAAATGAGACACTATGTGAAAATTCGATAAACTTATTTATAACAATATTTTTTAGCAACTACGAACAATTGAATTCTCTGAATCAACTTGTATAATCTAAACATAAACTGTTATTTTGCTCACTTTCATTTTTATTACTTATTATTTATAAATGGATTGTTCATATTAGTCATCGACCTTGTAAGGGTCAAAATTTAATCTGTACCCAGTGGTGTGTATCATACGGAATAAATGGAAAATATGTTTACTACTACAATATCAACATTCACAACTACACTGTCCAATTAGGTTATTATCTTTGACACCAAAGTTAGTTCACCATCGTTCTCTGGGTAACTGGGTGAGTGTTGGTTCTGTGTTCAATATGAATATCTCAGTAATACCAACATAACTAATCTAACCTAACCAACATAACTAAAAATTGTGTTACTAAGAAATTTTTTTATAAATCAGTTTTATCTTAACAAATACCATTTAAACAATACAGTAGGTACATAAACACAGTCAACAAAGACCTGATACGAGGTTGCAGCATCTCCATAACACTTTTCAAAATATATGTTTCAAAAGCTCTAACAACTTTGAAGAAGAAATGAAATGGGAATCCAAATCGATGATGACACCTGGTTATCCACTCTTCACTTTGCGGATGATCAGGTAATATGTGCTAGCGACAGAGATTACTTAAACAAAGAAGAAAAAAAACTTAGGAAGAACAATAATTAAATCATTACATGGAGTATTGTGGAATACTGGAAAAAGGAAACGGCGAAAACTGAGAATCTATAATGCAATAATTAGGAGTAGGAGAGTTGATATATGGATTGAAACGTAGAGAATAAAAAAAAATAGAAGTAATGGAAATGGACGCCTCAAGAAGAGCAAATAGAGGGTTATGGTTAGATCGGGTCAGAAACAACATAATAAAAAAGCAAACCTGAAAGAAACAATTATAGAACATATTCAGGAAAAGCAGTTGATTAGATACAGGTACGTGCAATGATAGGGAGGGCGAAGGGTGTAAAAATTCTCAAAAAATAATGAAATGGATCCTACATGAACAAAGAGAGAGGAAGACCAAGATTATGATGGATGAATGGAATAAGAAAATAAATGAGGGTAAGATGAGAACTGCAGCGACTGGAAAGAGTGGAAAAAAGGCATCAGACATTGTCGTAGGACGTTCTGAATCCAAATTTATGTTGTACATTCCAGTAGGAAAAGAAACCGCTCCCTCAAAAGCTCTTTGAATCATTTATTGTGGTGAGTCAATCCACGTTATAACCATTTTTTTTTTAACTAAAATTCATTCCATGTTTTGACTTTTTCCGCTATTTTTCTCCACTTTATCCTGTTCTGGGTATTACTTCACCATCCACGGACTCCCTTTTTATTCAGATCACTTGTTACTCGACTTTCCCATTGGCTTTTTGGTCTTTCTTTGGGCTGGTTTCCTGAGGGTGTCCATTATCTTATTTTTTCAACTAGTGAATATAAAAATACTAAAGAATACTGATCCAGGGCCTACCGGTAGGGTGTTGCGTGTCCATCACGCAGGCGGCCGATTGCAAGGGGCGGATGTTCGAAACCGTATTTTAATTGCTTGGGGGGCGGCCTATTTTATTTTTCACGCAGGCGACCAAGAAGCTAGTGGGTTTGTTTAGGAAAGAAACAGACAAGGGATACATGTTTTACCTTGACAGTAACGAAACTAATGAAAAACGTTTATTCAAAGGAAAAGGAATCAAAAATCGATATGGCATATGTTTAAAGACTATACAGAAGAAAATATGATACGACCTCTTTAAAGCCATTTAATTTGAGATTTTAACAAATTGTGAAGTATTTAGAGGTAAATAAAGGCTTTTTAGTATGTAATACATAAAATGTTTCATTCATTTAAGAAAAATTCTACACTAGGACTAAGTAGTATGATTTGTAGATGAAAGAATCTTTTAATCGTAATTTGTCTACTCTATCCACTGTATTTTTATAAAAGCTGAAAAAAAAATATATTTCGATATATTGAATTAAGACAATTTATACAAGAAAATAAATAAATAAATCTAATAAACTGAAGAAGTTTCAAGTATTTTGAATAAAATTTTATGTGGACAAAATTTTGCCCCATACTAGACAAAATTTGTCATTATTAAGCATCCAAGGATCTCAATTTCTCTCAAAATTTGAAAATCATATTCCTGTGGACAAGACATTCATATAAAATAATAAGTATCATATTCTGTACTTTTTTCGTGACTTTTATTAGTAAAAAATACAGTCATGTATTTTCTAACATCAAGAAAAATAAAAATGTATAATTGACTAAACTTAATGATGATGACTTTTAATTTTCAATCCATTTCAATCGGTTAGAAGCATATTGGTTAAAATAAATTTGCGTGTTAGTGCTTATCAAAGATGTAGAATTAAATTTTTTTGTACTAAAAAATATAAGTTACGACTATGTCTATTTCTATTTACTAGACATGATGTAATATCATTTAATTATTTTATTATCATCATTTATATTTACGTTACTGTGAAATCTTGGATAAGCACCACTATTACAAAGTAAAATTCTTATTATTCAGCGAAAAAATATACATTTTAATTTTTCGTACGTTCAACAAATTATTTCGAATATATGTACAGTAATAAGCCAATTTTAAAATCAGTAAAGCATACAAGCCAGTCATTTCAAAATTCAATAGTACTGTTATCTCAACTAAAAAGTTATCAAACTTTTCATGTGATATGTAGCACATTCAGGTACAAATTTCCAGTTTTAATTGATTGGTAATATTATATACAAGAGATACTACTATAAACGAAAACAAATTTTCTAAATGTTTTTTTTTTCAATTTATAATTTCTGATAGTAAGTACACAGAGTACATCTATATGTGCATTTTTCCTAAAACTAAATAATATGGAATATACAACCTTCTAAAAGGGTGAATAGGAAATCTTATTTTTTTTAAAATGCATCAAATGGTTTCCTTAACATATTTTAAGTGATTAATGACACACAAAGATAACTAATCTCATGTTACTATCTACCACATCCCAAATGAATAGAGTAGCTTCAAAAAGTAAGAAAAAATATATTAAAGTCAGTGACAACTATTCTTCTCTTTCAATTTAATAGAATGGAAAATATTTTAACACATATTTTGGGAATAATTATGAGACAAGAGGTTAATTAGTTTCATGTCACCACCTATAACACTCCAAACCAATTTAGAGTAGTTTGTTAAATTAAAGGAGTACATTAAATCATATCAAAAACAATTGTTATATATTTCTTTGTCATTAACTGAATTAAAAAATTATCATGTGTTCCTAAGGTATGGGGTAGTTGGTAGCATGGAATTTAATCATCATAATGTCTCATGATCACTCCCGCAATACGAGTTCCATAATTAAAACAGATATTTGAAAAATTAAGATTCACTTCTTAATATTCAGTTCTAAAAAACTGTACATAAAGTTCCTCTACTCCCACTAGTTAAGTTGGAATTTCTGGAACCGTTGGCGATATTCAAACTAAACACACTGTTTACACCAACACTCAAGATTATACTTTCAGAGACTGAAGGTGAACTTCGTGAGTGTTGGTGTAGTGGTGGTGTAAACAGTTTATTCAGTACTCCCACTAGCATTTAATTCTGAATCATCTTGTTGAAGAAGATTACCAAGTTATGAAAATGAAGAAGACACATTTCGATAAACATTGACTTGTCATATTATTATTAATACAAATTATTTTTTGTTACAATTATTAGTAATTCTTTTATTAAAAAAAATTTATGCTTGGGGGTTATGTTAAGCCCGTATACTAACATTAATTAGCATAATACTATAATATATATTTAAATTTGAAAATGAGAATTTTAAGTTTGATTTTTTTCAAGATCTTTCTAATGGCTTCATTTACATAATTTGGGAGTGATTACGAATAGGATAGTTAATTCCATGTTATTATCTTACATACCCCAAATTAAGACTAAGTAGTTTGTTAAATTAAAGGAGTAGTTCAATATATATACCTATATCAAAAAACGATGAACTATCCCAGAGTTCAATTTCTATAAATCGAACGAAATGGAATATATTTTAATAATCGTTACATATTTCTTTGTCATTAACTGTATGTAAAAATTATCATGTATGAGGCAGTTCCAAAAAAAATTGTACATAAAGTTCCTATACTACCATGCTTGAAAAATTAGTACGTAATTCTGGATAACCTTGTTGAAGACGATTCCTTAGTTATAAAAGTGAAGAAGAGAAATTTGGATGAACATAATCTGACTTTTAATATTATTTGTTGGTAGAAATATTGGGGATTATGTTGAATCCATATACCTTTATTGGGGAGTAAGAAAACATTGATAACCATCCAAAGGCCCTTTTCTATAAAATTAACAAAACTGGGTATATATACACAATTGTATTACTATACGATGGGGTACTTGATTGCGTGAAATTAATTATCATTACATCTTATTTTCACTCCATAGTTGTAAAAAATTTACATAAAGCTCCCCAAACCATATTTTTGAACATTTATTTTTTTATTATTGATCACTTTGTTTAAGATCATTGCTTTGAATGTGAAGAAGATTGAATGTAAATCACTTACGATAGAATTTAAGATAGAAATAAATTTTTATTTGAAATATATTATGGTTCAAACCTATGGTATAATTGAGGAGTACAATACCATAATATATTCAAATTTGAAATTGTTTAATTGATAATCAAAAATAATATGGGAAAAATAATTTTTAACCTAAATACATAAAACAAAAATTAAAAATTTATGAGATTGACATTTGTATAATAATAAGATATAACTTTGAACACGTTTTTAAAAATAGAAGGACATGAGTCAGTTTAAAGGAAGAATATTTGATGTTGTTTTTCATAGTTTTTAGCACCAATGATACCTCACTCTGTATATAATCACCGAAATATTTTATTTGCTAATTTACATCAAAAAATTGCTTCATATGATATTATTTTCAAAGATAGGAAATTTTCCAAGTCTAAGAGATAACAGTACATCAAAATAAATAAGTGACCGCTTGTGTATTAATACACCTATATATATATATATATATATATATATATATATATGAGTACACAATAGTGTCGTTACGTAATTTTATCACAGTTTTTTTTCAAACGCACTAGAAGCATGTTATTTCATACTCTCACCTTGTCTATGTATCAAGTGTCCCAAAAAACTAGAAATTAGTAAGTAGTAAGTATAAAAACCCGTCCTGGTGAAGGTAATTATATCTCGTTTACTTTGTAGAAGAAAAAAATCATTATTATTAACATTTAACAAAGATATTTACCCCTACCATCTGATAATAACTACAACATTGTTTGATGGCAGTCTTCCATTAGGTTCGACTTACTACTAAAAATAAAAGTACTCACAAGACACAAAGCCATGGCATCGTTAACAGAATATAAATATTGAAGCTTAATAAGTTGGAATTTCTTGAATTGTAGGTGGTATAAGACTCACAATTCCACTATTTTACTAGGGTTTAGATAATTAGGTTGTAGTCTTCAGAGACTGTTTAACATATGCATAACTTTTTTATCCAAACAAGCATCAGATAATGTAAAGGCCGAAAACCACTAACAACACACCACGCCACAAGTCGAATATCTGTGCGTAAGCTTTTCCATTTAATTCAATAATCTGTGTACACACTCAGCCCACCACACGACACGCCATCATAGAAAAACATATGCACACATATTCGACACGTGGAGTGGCGTGGCGTGTTGCTAGTGGTCGTTTTTACGAGAACGGTGCATGGAGGTTCCGGAGGAATGTTGAGTTGGACCAGATATATGGCGAGCCAGATTTGGTGGCGTTCATCTGGGGGGCGCGTCTGAGGTGACTGGGACGCGTGTTAAGGAGCCATGTATTGATTGAGGCGGACCTGATCCAGCTAGAGGTTCGACGTAGAGGTGTCATACTCAGGACAGAAAGGATTGGCAATCGATTGTTGAGAAAGCCCTGGGACCAAGTTAAAGAAAGAAAAGACTAATTTGGAGAAAATGATGAAAATTCCATCACTACACCAACATTAACTATTAAACTGTCTGAAGGGTGTTTTGATAAACATTTTGTCGTCTTCAAAGGCATAAGGTAGATCGAAAATTTTTTTATCAAAACGAATGTCAAATAGTTTATGTGATTATGGGTGTCGGTGTAATGGTAGGAAATAGTATATTCAATATGATTATCAACGTTGCCAGAAATTCCAACACAGTAAGTGTCGGAAAGGTAAGATTTTCCGCCAACAAAGTTCTAAACACCTTGAGAAACTGCAAAACCATAAAAATAATATTATCTATTGACATTAAATGATGAAAGTTTAAGCTCAAATTAGAAAAATAGTTAGGAAAGTATACAGGGGCATCGGAAATTAGACAGTTATTCATAGGGTTTATTTTGGAAATTATATTTAAAGAGAGATGGATTTAGTCAGATTACCATCTTATTAGCTCAATGAGAGAAAGTTTTTTTTTCTTTAATTATCCTTGAAACAGAGAGGATACATGAAATTAGATTTAATATGGTATAATGTATTAAATATCAATTTGATAGGTCTGAATGTAGTTTTTTGTGACACTCGGTAACAATAAAAACCAAATACCGTCAAAGTCATATCAACAAAACTGTAAACGTCATAATACTTTCCATAAAATTTATTTTTTTATGAATTATAAATTACGAAAATCTCAAAATCAAATATATAATCAAAAAAATATTTTTTTTTTCGTCTCGAGTCACTTGTCATCACCAAACTAATAACTCAATGATAGAACCACCAAACGATGACTAACGAATATTTATTACTTAGTTTCGTACAAAGAAAAATGTACAGGGAAAAAATAAACTTTCCTCTACAGTAATGTATCACATATCACTTTATATCCTTTTAAATTCATAAAAAAACTGAAATTCTAAAATACAGTCGAAATTTAAAAGCTTTATCAAAATACCATGATATGAATATCAAATAAACTTTCTATAAAAAAACTTTTCTTTTTCTAAACCTGTACATTTTCATTTGGCTATCAACAATTTCGACAGATTCGCATATCATGATTCCTGTATGGGGTTTTCCTCATCGGTTTCCAGTTTTTCGTCGCCATTACACACGCGACATTTGCAACACACTATACAAGGTGCGGCTAAAAGAAGAAGCGGTGATGCTACTAAGAGAAGAATTCCGAAACCGGCGAATATGCCGATTACTTGAGTTCGATGCCATATCACTGACGCTCTGGAGTGTCCTAATTTGTTTTTGCAAGGCCCCTTGTCGTAATGTCTGAGTAAGAAGTCGTCCTGAAAGCATCACGTTTAAATATATGATCTAAAATATTTGCAACTTATTATCATTAGAAACGGCTAATGAAATTTCAAACGTAAACACACTTAAAATATTTGCATTTATTAATAATCATTAAAATATTGTCTAATAAAATTAATATCAATATCATTGTTATGACGTTGTTGTTTGTTATTGATATTTTTAATTTATAATAATTATATACAGACGATTCAGCTTTCATAACAAAAACAAAAAAGGAAATGGAAAGGACATTGTGCAAATTAGAAGAAGCCAAAGAAAAAACAAATTATATGATGAAAAAGACGGAAAATATAAGATAGAAAAAGTATGTGAATTCGAATAGGAACACCGAAATCGAAGAAAGGAGTAAAATAAATAAAAGAACAGCGAAAAGAAGTAATGCCGCAAGGTCACAATAGCAAAAAAATAATACGAAAACACACATACGGAAGTGAAGCATGGATTTTAACTAACTTAACTGATTATATGGGAAAAGAAGATGTTGAAGATAATGTTTGGGGAAATAAAAACGAATGGGGGGATTTGGAGAAAAATAACTACTCAACAACCTAAGAATTCAGAACCAGGTGTAGTGCTCTGGAGTTCCTTAGTGTTTCACACTTCGAGAGAATGTGCAACAAAATCTGCACGCCACATTATCTGCTAGTTCTAGCGTCTTCAGGTGTTTGTTAAGGCGACAGTGCCTTCGTTAGTATTCGAAGATTGTTCTTACTTAGGTTGTTACATTCAGCAGATCTACTCTGGTTATAGTTTCCCAGAAGAGTCTTTGCTTTTGCGCAATAATTGGTTTTGTTCGTATCTACCTTCTTTTCCAGTGTTTTTTCCATTGTTCCGCAGGTGGTACCACAGAAGGGTTCGGGTCCCATTCAAAAAAGAAGAAAAAACAAAAAAAAATGAAAAAATCAAATGAGGTCGAAATAGAATCAACAAAAAGTTGAAGACTTTAGAGAAAGATAGAGGAGAGAGAGAAAGAAAGGGACATTGTAAAAGCAGTTAAAGACCGATAAATAGGTCGAAGGTTTTTTTGACCTTATTCCATACATATTTGAGATATTGTGATACATTAAAATAAAAGAATATGTGTAATGTTAACATGGTTATAAATAAATCAAAATAGACAGAAACATATTTTTTATGAAAGAATTAATGTCTCACAGGGCAGGCCTTCCGTAGACAGTCGATCTCAACATACTTGAAAATTTTTTTAGGGGTTTCGTATTTACTAATCGATCACGTTTTAAAATTTGCCATAGAGAACGTATATGCCAAAATGACGAGGTATTAAAAATTTTCTTGAGATATGATTATTTACATAAATTTTAGATAAATGATATTTTTTAAACTTAAACGAAGACTGCCAAGACAAAAGGAGCATATTCAAAAATGAACCCTTGAACAGTATTGAGAATTTCATTACATTTTTTCTAATAGTTTCATCACTTTCATCCACAGCATGACTTATGTATAAAGTCTAACAAACTTGAACTGAAATTACTCAGCTACGTTATCTTTGCATGAAAATATTCGAAATCAATTCAATCGCCAAAGGCGTAGGAACCTCAATACTTTGTTTATTGATATATTTTTTAATTAAAAGTAAAAAATATCATTTGAATACATATTAGAATATACTTGTATTTTTATTTTGTTGTTGGAGAAAGAAGAAGGTAACTATGGTTCCAGAAAAATATCTTGATTTAGAATACGTAACAGAAAGATAGTCCAATTTTAGGGTAAACTACCTTCATAATGCAATTAGTTACAAAAACATCATTATATCATAAAATGAAGAAAATATTTTATTGAAATAAAAACGTAATATTCTGTGAAGCGTCGGAGCCGGCTCTGTTCTTTGTTTACATTGCCGATGGGCGTTACATTTATAAAAAATATCAAAGAGGCGATGTCAATGTTTGGCCTGGAGTATCAAGAATGTTCGGATTGGGTGTTGAGAATGTCATATTGTTAATGGGATTAGCACATCGTTATCTACATGAACAGTTTAGTGGTACGTATATCGATATAAATTCATTTGTTTTATTATATAAATTATTACTAGCTTTGTGTGAAGATAAATTGAAAAAAACTTGTAGAGAATATTTTTGAGTGAGCTTTGAACTACAAAAACGTTAATAAGAAATATCTTCTCAAATTTTTTAAAAATTTCACTTTTTTGAAATTACAATAAAAAAGATGAAATTTGTGGCGTAAATCTGCTGTCGAAGTTGACATTCATTATCATGGATACTTTAGTCCAGTCAAATTAAGATTTTGTTCCAAACAAAATTAATATATGGATATCTCATTTTTTTTCTTGTTCAGCACGCCAATGTTAATAATGAATATCATAATTTTTGGCGTAATTGTTTATATATCACTGTCTAAAGGATTTTTTTCACTTTGCGAAAAAATAATGCTCGGATGAACTTCAATGTAAGGAAGAAGTTCTAGAAATTTTTGAAATCCATAAAACTAGAGACTGTTCATTAAATTTTGTCAATTATTTACCTCGCATATTTAAAAAATGGCCAAGTTTGAGAAGTGGTCATAAAAAATAAATATATTTCAGGTTAGATTAGGATTCTTTTCATGCTTCATGTTTTCTTTGAATTTCAAGTAAAGTTACAAACATTAATATTTTTAGGTTAGGCTAGGTTAGCAATCCCTTTGTTCATGCTTCATGTTTTCTAACCAATATTAAATTTCGTAAATTTCGAAGAAAGAGAGCATAAATCATGGAGAAGGGGAACCCTAACCTAACCTAACCTAAAAGATATTAATTTTTGTAATGTTACGTGAATTTCAAAGAAAGGAAGTATAAAGAAAGGTAATTCTACAATAATTTAATCTAACAAATATAAATTTTTATAACGTTACGTGAATTTCAAAGAAAGGTAATTCTACAATAATTTAATCTAACAAATATAAATTTTTATAACGTTGCGTGATTTTCAAAGAAAAAGGAAACATAAAGAAAAGGATTCCTAACCTAACTTCACCTGGAAATATTATTAACTCCAGTTTGTTTGCAAAATTTCTATCAAGAGACTCTTGATATGAAAAAAAGTAAGTATGAAGAAAGGGAACCTAACCTAACCAAAAAAATATGTAATTTTTTCAACATTACGTCCGTTTCAAAGAAAGAAAGTATGAAGAAAAGTGATACTAGCATAATCTAACCTAAAAAATATAAATTTTTGTAACGTTACGTGATTTTCAAAAAAAAATGAATCCTAACCTAACTTAACCTGAAAATATTATTAACCCTAGTTTTTTTTATCTATCAAGGAATTCTTGATATGACAAAATGTAAGTATGAAGTATGAAGAAAGGGAAATCTAAGCTAACCTAAAAAATATGTATTTTTCTAATATTACGTTAGTTTCAAAGAAAGAAAGTATGAAGAAAGGTGATACTAGCATAATCTAGCTTAACAAATATAAATTTTTGTAACGTTGCGTGATGTTTAAAGAAAAAAGAAGCTCGAAGAAAAGAAATCTTAACCTAACTTAACCTGAAAATATTAATCCCAGATTTTTTGCTATCTTCCTATCAAGTATATTTTAATACGAAAAAAATTACACACATAAATTAGCACACCCAAGGCGTTGCACTGTATTTTCATTTAATTGAGTGTAGATATCAAGAAAAATCATTGCTGATCATAATATTTGATTACGTCATACAAATATAATCCCGAAATTGACATTAATTATATTTTAAGCCTAGAATGCTCGAAATGTTCAAAATGTGTCAAAAAACCAGCCCATATCTAGCTGCCGCGAAGGTAACATGAAGCTTGCACTTTAAAAAAAGGAGTTTAATCAATTTTCTAGACAAATATATCACAATTTTCACAATTTGGGTATCAACTGTCCTGGGAGGCTGTTCATTGATTTAATGTTTTAACCTGTGAATTAAATAAACTAAATTTTAATGTACTTACATCTAGACTAGCAAGGCAATACCAACAAAAAACGTGTTTACACCTTTTGCACATCATCTGGGCACAGCCTTCGTCTTTTTCAATAGGAACATTACACATGGGACAGCACTTGATGAGATCTGAATCGAATGGTATTCCGGGTTCTTCGCTTTTGCCTTCTTTCGACATCTGTTTAGCGAATTCTTCGCAGGAAAGCCCTTCGTGCCATTCAAGTTTGCAATTGCTGCAAAATTTCGACGTACACGTGGGACATAACACCCCTTGCGGTGAACATTTCTGTTGGGGGCATAAAATGCAGACGGTTTCGCAGCCCGCTCGAGGACACCACGTACGCGACTTATCTAATTCTACTTCTGCAATAATATAAAAATAGATAATATGAAACACAAACGATTGGAGGCCATCTATAATTACGTCACATTTTGAGAGGAAAAGTGTGACAAAGGGTACGCGGAGTCATCTGTCTTGGAACCTCTAAAGTATTGAAATAGTAAACCTCAAAACTTGAGGTTCAAGTATCTATTAGAATGGAAATGTTCTACGTATACTGACGAATTTCAATGCACGTATTAGTGGATTTTGAGGTGAAAGCGTGTTGTACAATGTCAGTTGTCGAAAGCTACGAAATACAAAATCAAATCTATTCGAGATGTGGTTAGATCTAGACGGAATTCCTTACCAAAATCTGCCAACAGATAAAACAGAAATCGTACCTCAAAATAGAAAGAGGTTCATTGGGTTGTTTGTGAATGAGATAGGGACTTTATTCGTGTGTTAAATTACCTGCAACACCGACGATGGACGAGATGAAATGTAGAAGATAAGGAAATTCTAAAGAAAAGCAAAGTAGATTCCAGGTCGTCGCTAGCAGCCGTAGGAGGGATAGGAAAAAGTTTTCTCTTGTGCTTTAAGAAAAAGGGTCATCTAGTAATGATCCAGGTTGAAAGAAGTGTTTATTGGTAAGAAGATTCTTTCATTCGATAGGCTTGTAGGTCGTTTAGATGGCTCGTAATGAAGGTTATGTTAATATCGACAAAAACGGTGGAGAGGTTGGTAAGTTGCTTTATATTCGATTATAGAACAGATGAGGGTTTTCCACGTATGAAATATTGTGTATTGTGTAGATTTTTCTGATTGAAATCGAGTGGAGTTGTCATATTTGATTTAAATGGAAATACGCCTATACAAATGAACGAGGAGTTAGACATTGTATACGGTTATTGCATCATCATTTACGACTATGAAATTCTGGTCAGTTGTATTCAAGAGTAGCCGTATCAGCTTGAGTGTTGAAGATGGCCAAAAATTGCGACAACCACCCATATCGTCACCATATACTGACTGAAAAACTATGCATGCGTGAGCTATTGATGAGTTGAGCACCGCGTTCGCTTATTTTTGATTAAAAACGCATCTGAACGGACGTTTTCCAACTACTATTGATGTTGGTTTAAACAAAATCAACTAAATTTTTGCTTCCATTCATAGTTTTACATGTGATTCCGAAAGTGGTCCAAGTGGATCCCCAAGAGTCCAAGAGAAGCTCTACAACAAGAGTGTACTTGAATGTATCAACTAAAACAAGTATTCTGAAAATGGTTTACGAGGGAACTTCTGCTTTAGATGAAAACTGGATCCACACTCCTGAAACGAAAAAACAATTTGCAAAAGACGTATCCCCTTCGAAACAGTTAAAGACGCTTTCATATTTTAATCGACCATCTTCAAAAATGCCAAACAATAACAGGCGAGGACTACGCTTCATCCCTTGATATGCTAAAGGTGGAAATTGCAAGGAAAGAAACGCATTTGAAGAAAAACTGCTTTTCCATTTGGACCACGCACATTCCCACACTTCGATTCCGTTGACCACTGAGAAAAGAATTGATAGGTAGAAAACTGTTCAAACTACTATGATATACCATTACAAACGTTTGACGGACGCGACAAGGTCAAGGGGTAATTGAAAAATTATGAAATTCGTGTGACATAATTTATGGATGACACCTTATGCGATTATTATTTTTCAAGATGTACCATTACCTCTATTAAGTCGATACTTTTTATGTTTATCTAATAAATCGTTTCCAACCAGTCTTTTTATCTCTTCTTCATTTAAAATTCCCTGAGAGGAACATTGCGCATCGGGACACGAAATGTCATAAGCACCTTGGCCTACTTCGAATTCTGCATAAGCCTTCATGCACTGAAAAGAAAATATAAACAATGAATTTTACACGTTTTCAGTGCGTCAGACCTATGACTATTAATGAAAATTGACCGACATAAACCAGTTTTTCCATTGACTGCATTGTTAATCGTTTTATAATAATATGATGAATCATTTAACTATAAAGCTGTGCTAGACTAATAACCAAGCGGACACGAAACAGTTCCCCCACAAGTGAGTCATCTTGGATTAAAAATTGCAATCGATAGCGGACGACTGACATTCATCGACATTAGCATCAACTATTGTCATTATGATTAATATCGCTACAAGTCAACTAAATAGTGTAATAAGGAAATGTTTTTGAATAAGTGACGTTTGGAATAAAATGTATTATCCATAGCTTACGTATTTAATTAGGCTCTAACCGAGGGTTCAATGGTCAGCACTCATAATACTTCATGGCGACCATGACAATAAAAAAGTGTAAAAAAAGTGACAGAAGCAAATTCAAATAGCTGAAAATAAATATTTGCTGGAAGACCGAGGAGAAATAATAAGGAATCGAAGTTGGAACAAGTCAATATGGGAGGTAGTTCAAGTAATGAAGAAATAATCAACGTAGAAGCTGCAGGTCAAAGAAACAATAGTCCCAATTTGTCCCAAACAAGCACCTGCACGTATGATTATCGTTATCATTATATTGGGAGGAATCTACATATATCGAATCATTTAAAATAACCGAAAAAAACCTAATGATTTATCATCGTGAAAGAGGAATTTCAACCCAAGTTCTAATACCGGAATGGCGCAAACATTTTCCAACGGCACTTTCCAAGTGTAAAAAGTCATCAGTGTCAACTACCGCAATCATTAAGAATAATACACTTTATTCAAAACGTCACTAATTCGTAAACATTTTCTTATTCCACTATTTAGTTAACTTGTAGTGCTATTAATTAGTATGTCAAAAGTTTATGATGATAAAATTGATGCCTGAAATTAAAGAAGCGACCCGTGTGTCACTATCTTCAGAGTAGAATTCAGAATTGATTTAAGAGTATGCAAAATCTATAGACCTTAAAGGTAAATATTTCGAAAAGAAGTTTGTTTCGAATTTGTTCGTTTCTGTTTCCCTTTTGTAAAAATTTGAAAGGCAATTGTCAAGAAAAACAAATCAGTCACCGACTTTTTACAAACCGTATTTGCGCTAAGTAAAATTTTCAACTAGTTCTGGATTTGCCTGTCCGAACAAAGCTAATTATATCTGCTCCTTATTCATTTTTTTAATGCCATTCGTTTACTTCAAGCTTTAGCTCACAAAATTTTCATAAAAACTCTTGATATTGATACAGGATGCGAACAAATTAAGTACAACTTTTCATTTTGATTATTGTATTACATATAAGCTTTTAAGTTTTTATCTCAAATTTAGGGAGAATAAACTCAATTTTAATTTCGGTAGTGAATATTTGTATGATTTCAATGACAATGTAACAAAATTTAATGTACAAGGTATGATATAAACTAAGGTTGGAAGGGGAACAATTTACTGTTTAACCAGATTCAACACTATGCGACTTTTTCCGTAAATAAAGAATGTACCAAAAGGGAAATTATTGTAACATATATTTTCAAATAAAACTTGCTATATACTCGCCTATGGTGTATGTTTCCGATAGCCAAGTCATCGTTTGACGGGACTGTATCATATCATTTGTGTAAACTGTTCGAAAAATACAGGGTGATTCATTAAGAATGTCCAATCTCCGAACTGAGATTCTAGACCTCAAAATATGATGCTCAACATGCCTCATGCAAATATTGCTAGTTTCCGAGTTACAGTAGAGTTAAAGTTTAAATTTAAATTTTGATTTTCTCAATAATTTTTTATGTTTTCACAATTTCTCTTTGAAAATTGGCAATTTTACGTTTTTTGGCATGAGGAATCATAATTTGCACTCTAATTTAACAATGCTAATAGAGGGCGCTAGTTACACTTGTTTGTGTTAATTAAATCAAAGTAAACTTTTTTGGGGCTAAACAAAAAGCGTTAAATTCTACAAAAAAAGGTTACTCTTCTTTGATTCGTGTAACTCAATCAATAAAAAAAATTATTATTCCTTAAATATGTAACAATAACAAATTTGTAAACAAAAATAAAACACTTCAAAGCAAATGCTCAAAATGCCCACCATTTACTTCAATACACTTTATGATCCGCTAAACTTTTAAATATCAGTAATGACTGTGAAAAAACAGCATATTATATACAAGTGCAGTTTGGAGAAAAACTAAGTTCTCAGGGGTTACATGTAGTTCAGAATGTCATATGTACTGCAACACAAAGGATCCATCCATCATAATAATTAGAATGTGGGATCGCTCTAGCTGCGAAAGATTGTAGTGTAGTGATTGTGAATAGAGGCTTCGAACTCTACGTAGTAGAATCTGCACGTTGCATCTTCAGGTGTTCATTGAAGCAGCAATATCCCAACAAGACATCTAATATTCCTGAATTGTTATTACTCAAGTTGTAGTCTTCAGTTATAGGTTCCTAGGAGTATTTTTGTAAACTATTCCTATAACTGGTTTTCTTCTGTGTACCTCCTTTTCTAGAGTTTTCTCTTTTGTAAGGTAGCCAATCCAACAGAAGGATTTAAGTAATACCAAGCCTGTCCCGGGAAGGGAAGTCTCCGTTTATCACTGATGACTTATTCTCTAAACCAGTCATGTCAAAGGGCCAGGCTCAAAAGTTAATAAGGCCCTCGATCGCAATGTGTCACAGAAAGAAGAATCATGTTGTTTAGAGCTTTTAGACTTCATTCGATTCCTCTACGAATGTTTTATAACTTTTTTATTTTCAATTTGGCCCACCTACGAATTGAAAATTTAATATATGGCTCTCTGCAAAATTGAGTTTGACACCTCTGCTCTAAACATGAAGCTTTCGTCACTATCGTCCACCATCGTCGTGTATATTCACAGAAGTATATTTGAGTAGAAGCCCAACTCTTCCCTACGACGTTTCTTTACTTAATAAGGGCTCTTGTGGCTTTACTGGTTATCACCTTCTTATGTTTGTTCTATAGGAATTTACCATTTAGGGTGAGTCACAAATATTTTTCACTCAATGGCGTTAAAATTTGATTTTTATATGTTGCGAAAATGAAATTCTATATATACTAACAGTAAATTAGTTTTAATAGTAACAGAAAACGGTTTTAATTGTTTGGTAAACATGGAAAAAAGACAAATTTTGAATATGAGTATTTTACTTCACAGACCTTTTTATGTTTTTCTTAGTACATACATCTTCTTTGAATTTAGGCCTCTTTTGATTGGTTTCAAAAAAAATATGGAATATTGGAAGTGTTCTGTCCCTCGAAATCATTTGTGAAAGTAAAATCGTTTATTTTCAAATCAACCTCGTATATTGAAAAATAAATTATTCAATAACGATAGAGATATTTAAATGGAATAATATTATCGTTATTCATGTATTTTATTGCTCTGTCTTTAATTCGATAACAGAAGTACCAATAAAAACTTGACCCATCAGAACTTTCTTATAAACGCGTGTTGTTTCACATTGACATTCGTGAGAAATTTGAACTTTCTTCTTTAGTTATGGAAAATATTTTTATCTTTTTCATTATATTATTTTTTTATATCAATATGGATATCCGAAAAGGCCAGAAAAAAGTAGTTAGTAGTAATTAATCAAATCAATAATGTTTATTTTGCACACAAGATTCAGAGTCATTCAAATGATTTAAAAAAAAGCGTAAAACGACCGAAGACAATTTGCTCTCAACGTTTAAAATGGAAAAATAGATTGAAAAAAATTGGTCGTCCTAGCATCCACGCCCCAACAATCTGCCTTGAGAAGAGCCCCACTTTCGACCTTTACGACAACATTTAATTCAAAATGTGAGAACAGAGGATTGTTTATGATATTATAAATGTTGATAATTTATTGGTAGTAGTATTTTAATTAAATTATATTATTATAATTGATTATTGGACTTTTATACGTCATTACAAGCATTTAACTGCATGGATTTAAACATACGAGGGTTGTTTAAAATGTTTATCCCCTAACAAAAAAACAAGACACCTTTTTCCATAATAATTTTTTGTTTTCAACATAGTATCCTTTTGAATTTGAAGTCCAGCCATGCTCTAATATTTTTAACACCCCTAACCGTCTTTCTCCATAAAATAGGCGTTTACATATGCATAATGCCTCCTGAAGCTTTAATATAAGTAAACATATAAATGTTGTTGAGATTTGGTACATACGGTGGGTGGTCAACCACTAAGTGCCATTCGTGAATTTTAGCTGAAGCGATGATCCAAATGTACAAAAGTGCGTTGTCTTGATGAGAAAGCGCTTCACTTTATTTTTAATGCGATCATTTTGGTGCAACTTTCCCTTATCAATCAAAGATAGTCATCTCATGTTATTGTTTTAACTTTTGGAAGATTGTCGATGAACATAATCCCATGTCTATTCCAAAAAACAGCCAATGAAACGGTCTCTGAATACAGCAATCAGATTAACAAAACGTGAAATACGAGGTTCATCTGCCTACTCGTGGTCTTTTCAATTTCAAGAATAATGTTAGTTTGTTTCCTTTTTATCAAATGATTACAAATATCTCAAAAAACGGACGATGAAACGGTCTTTGCATTTTTTCGAGTCGGTTCGCTCTTTTGACTGTTTTTATTTTCGTTCCAGGAGTCTACTGTTGGATCCAGGATTTACATGTAGCATACCAGATGCTATGTGCAGAAGATTCAGGAACGCAGGCGGCGAGAGGGTTTTCACTTGGACGATATTATGTGTTTTTTTAATGCAATTTCAAAAGTATAAAAATTTTTTACCCTTAGCAATCAGTGAATATTAACAAAAATCTTAATTCGGCGGTTGCTGTGAGATCTTGGTTCAGATCTTCACTAAGTATGACATTATCGTGATTTAACAAATTTTTGTGTTAATCTATAGGAAGTTTAAATGAAATTTTGTATGGGAAAAAGCACATTGTGGTTAATCTGATTGATTTTTACTAATAATCCCCAAAATTTCTTTCGTTTCGGTACATCCACAGCTATATACAGGAATTGAATGTAAAAAAAACGAGCCTACTATGAGGAGGAGTTTATTATGACCCCCGTCATATACATAAGTATACATAATTTTTCAGGCTACTGATTAGAATTATTGTTAAAATTGGCTAGTTATCGTTGATGTTTACTTTATGCTAATTAATGTAAATATACTAAGTTCAAGTGTGCCTAGGAGGCTAACGAAATTTGAAAATATATGAAATGTCGTCATAGGTTGTGTAATATTCATTATTGTTGAATATATAATTAAATGCGTTGGAATGTTAAAACCTAATGAAAAAAACCGTTAGAGATGATTTGTAAAATTAAGTTTAAAATTATCTGGTCTAAAACAACTTTTATTCTATCAATCAATTTTATGTTCCTGGAAGTTTGTTGTAAGTCGAAAAAAATTTTATTTAACATAACAGAATATTTCGAAAATACTTATATAGAGTATCTAGAAATGTTTCAATTGACCGCACCTGCCAATCATTTTCCACCAAAGATCCGATATATTTTTAAAAAGGACATTGTCGAAAATCGAAGTCTGTAATGGAGCAGTACCCGGGGCGCATAGTTTACACGCAATGCACCATGTGATAATAACATAGAAAAAGTAGCTTGATGTTGAAAAACACAGATGGGAATTCAAAATTTTGGTTGAACTCGTAAGGTCCACGAACATGGAAACAAACGAATCCGTCTTTATCTATTTGAAATCGATGCCAATCATAGAGAATTAAAAAATCCTTACTGTATTCCGATTTTAAAGGAGAATTTGCAATTAAAAAATTACAAAAAATGAAGGATACAGACTACGAAAATCGTTCCACTAAACTCTACGACGATTTAACGACTTTTTGGTGACGGATGCTGACACGATTTGGTGAATGGTCAAGTTAATAAGCAGAACTGTCGAAACTGAGCAAAAGTAAACCTAAGACAATAGCACAATCCAAAGATCATTAAATGACCTAATAAGTCTCCTAAAGGTATAAAGGGTCCTTATTTTTATGAAGACTGACAGAACCCACCGCTGAATGCTCAATTTTTGGTGAGCTTCAAGGTTTCAACTTAAGAACATGGTTTCAACAAAAAGGGAACACTTCTAATTTATTAAATCAAACAGATGAAGTGAAATATTCCCTAAGGTACAGATAACATCAACTGCCCTTTTAGAATCCTCGACCTTAGCCATCTTGACTATTTCGTGTGGAGGTACTTTAAAAATAAGATTCATAAGAAAATTCGACAAATCTAACGCAAAAATACCGTGAGCAACGTGTCAGCGTGTAATCTTTAAGCTTTGTTCAAGATTAGAAGCATGCTGGAGGTGTATGGGCTCTGAATACAGCAATTAGATTAACAAACCGTGAAATACGAGGTTCATCTGCTTTGTCGTGGTCTTTTTAATTTCAAAAATGATGTCGATTTGTTTCCTTTTTTAGCAAATGTTATTTTCGAATGGTACTAAATCTTACCAGTAATGACAATTGGGCCAAAGACTTTTAGCGACCAATAACACGTAAATAAATCATGATGATGAAGAAAACTATTGGACGATGAAGAAAAGTATTAGACTGTTTTTATGTGATTATGTGAATTATGAATCTAACTCTTTACGTGCAGGGGGTGGAAAAAGCTTAACGTCAAATTGTCGACCGAAATTAAATTGTTGATTTTTCGCCATTTTCATGTTGCTTTTTTTTACATGTTTACCACCAATTGTCCATCGTCCAAATTTGTTTTTTGCTATATTTTCGTGAAACTTAGCGAAAAGATATCTAGCATGAAACTTGTAAGCGTATCCAGACTTAGAAATACGTTTTTCTTTAATATTTTCTAGAAAAATCTCTCTCGATGTTACAGTGTCCGTCCCGCCATAGAACGCACCTATACAGCGACCTTTGGAGTTTAGGTTTTGCTCAGGTATCAATGACTTTTTTTGATGTCCATGTCGAAAAAAGGGAAATTGTTTCATTTTCGGAAACATCTGTTGAAATGCATCTATGTGGCGGAAAAGAGAACTGTTCAGATTCGTGCTACAAAAAATAAGGAAAACAAAGACTTCAGATCAAGAACAAATTTGATAATATTTCACTGTTTCGGCCAACGAAAAACGCAATCCCTCAACAACGTTTTCCAGACATATCTACGTAACTAAGCTCGGAGTCTTCTCCTCGGGAATGTGGAATTAATTTGCACCACAACCGAACCTACTCCACTTAAGCTTTTGAAACTTATATAAACGTTGGACTGCTGATGGATGTAGGAAAGCAGGAATCGGTTGCTGTGTTTGCTTTGCAGTGATCAAAAATGCAACAACGTCGCCAGAATCAACATTTTACTCAACAAAGACCTCGATGAAGGTAATGATGGTGATATTTCGACAGTCACGACTGTGAAGAAACTTCTCCAGCCAGGACCATCAAAACGATAAAAAATATAAAAAATAAGCGCTTTTGTTATATTATATTGCTTAAAAATAACTTTATAAACAAATGTACCATCCGTAATGACGTGCTAGACATCTTTTCGACATCCTTCACGAGATTTTCTTTATTTTAAAGAATCTGTGACCAATGAGCCATTTAATTCTAACTTAATGTCATAGAGTTTGAAACTTGAAACTGATGTATACTCATAAGCATTCGTTAGATTCTATAGAATTGATTGCACTGTGTACATGCACACACAAGCTCTGCTTCTGCACTATAAAAACTAAACTAGCTCGAAGTACTTGTTCCTCTTGAGACTTATTTCTCGAGAAAATAGCAAAAAACAAATGACACCTCTTAAATTCCTTATTTTTCGATCGATATCTTAATAACGATGAACGATAGGTGAAAAATCTGAAGGACCTTAATTGTAGATCGTGAAAAAAGCCACAAAGTATTGAATTAAAATTTTCGTAACTTAACGGAGAGGAAAGTTATTATGAAAAATCTGAATTCAATCTTTTCAAGGCTTTTCTAGTGTACTCAAATTTAACTTGTTCGGTTCACATGCTTCTCCAACTGTGTGTAATAACTGGATATGTTATTTATCTTCGGACCGGAGGCTAAGCAGTATTTTCTTTGTTTTATTAAAATTATGGATACGATTAATTTCAACAAATGATAATTGAGTTAGTGTAAACATATTGTAATATAAAAAAGTATTGAATATTTCACCAAGTATTATAAACTAACTATATCAGTAAAAATTATTCATAATTGTGGTTAATTATATAAAATTAATATGAAAAATGCGAAATTCTCAATCAAGGTTATAATTTTTTGAAACTAGTTAATTGTGTTATAATGTGTCTCTGTATATGTGGAACGACTCTTGTAACAGAGAAAAAATTCTCTAGGTTTATCTCATCTTTATCTTGGCAGAATAATTCCTAATATAATTTAAGTTTTGAAAAATCTATGGTTTAGAAGTAATCCAAAAAAACCTGTTTTTCAGTAATGTAAATCATTCAGAATTCTCTTTCGATAAACATCCCTTCCTAATACAAAAAAATCGATTATTGTAAGGTCTGGGGATCTAGTACGTCGACATGTCAGTCATTTTCCCAAACCATCTTTCACTAAACTGATATTCAGCCTATCAGAAATCCTATGTGTAGAATGACCAGGACAACCGTCACATTAAGAGAAATAAATCGTCGACTATTTAAAATAATTTTATCCATAAATATTCGCAAACTTGGTAGAGTATCGATCAAAAGTTTTTACCCACCCTATACTTGGCGTGATAGACAACAAATAAAAGCAATACGATTGATTTTGATATTAATATTTTGAAGAAAAAATATAAATAAGAATATAGAAATATATGAAGAAATATATGAAGTGGAAGTAGGACGCTGCGTTCTAACTTCCCTGTTCAATTTGTGCCATAACTCAATCGGGTTGAGATCAGACGACTGTGACGGCCAAATCATTACTTTCAGTAGATTCTTCCTGTCCAATTCTTTCAGAACTATTCGAGGAATGGTTGGGATCGTTGTCGTCAGGCGGTGGCCAGAACGTACTATATTTTCCCTAAGTATTTTTTATAGCCATCTTTTTTCAAAATCCTTTCCATTTTTAACGGGTCTCCAATCACCCTTCTTCCTAAACATCCCCCTTAATTTTATTTTAACGCAGATCCCTAGATTAATTGATCTGAGCTGTTATCTCTGGGCCTCTGGACCCATGAGTCGTCGATCACGTTTACTGATCAATACAATACGTTTATCTTCAGCGGTTGTTGTTTTTTGAGGACTCCCTGAACGTTTTCTATCGCTCCTGGTTTCCGTATATTTTCACACTGTAGTCCACGGTACGTCGAGGTATTTCTTTCAGAATTATTCGAGAAATACTTGGGATCGTTGTCATCAGGCGGTGGCCAGAACGTACTACATTTTTCTTCACTATTTTTTATAGCTTTCTTCAAAATCCTTATAATTTTTAACAGGTCTCCAGTCCCCCATACTCCTAAACATCCCTAAACCATCTTTTGCCTTTTTATGTTCGTTGGACCACTGAGATCTCTTAATTTTATTTTGACGTTCTAAAAACGCGGATCACTAGATTCATTGATCTGAGCTAATCTCTGGGCCCTTGAGTCGTCGATCACGTTTACTGATAAATACAATACGTTTATCTCCAGTGGTTTCAGCGGTTTTTTTCAAGCTGCCTTTAACGTTTTCTATCGCCAAAGCTCCCGGTGTCCATATTTTTTCAAGTTGTAGTCCACGGTACGTCGAGGTATTTTTAATTCGGCGGCAATGGTACTGTCACTTTTGCCTAGATTGAGACTTTTTGCACGAATTTCAAACGATGAGAACGAAAACAATTCGTACACCTACCTCACAAAAGAAAGTCTTTGTCCAAAACGTATATATGACATGTTCTAGGGGCTCACAGGTGTAGCTGGGACTAAACTACAATCATGAACACAGAAGACACAATAAAATAAAGATGAGCAAATAAGCCTGTACTTGCGTTTTCAAGACACCGATTCGACCTTCGTATGACAATATGATATCATATTTTTTACTTGATAATACTTGATCAAACCGAGATCGGATCGAGAACAAGCTTTGAACATTATAGTGAGGATAGAATCTAACTTTGACCATCTCTAATTGAATATACTATTAACCGGATAGACAAAAATAGATTCTTTAATTAGTAATAAATAGGTATAATGTATCACATCAAATTTCGGAATATGATGACTTTTGTTACATATAATAAGATTCTTACCTCTAAGCAAAAGGCACACTCACACTGCCCGATCCGCATGACATTCTGCGAAGGCACCTCGGACAAGCAGAGCTTGCATAACGTTGGTGGTTCGCCGGGTGGTACCGCAACGAAACCTCCCGTTGAAGAATTTAAAGAATATCTCGAACTCGAAGCTAAAGTTAATAGACTGGAACAACGCGAACACATACGCAAGTGGGAATCGTTAGGCGATACTCTTAATCTGTTAACGGGTTGAAGTGGTTCTATACTGCTAGAAGACGACGCATTTCTGTAAAAAAAGTCTAATTTTAATGTATTAAATAAAAAGTTGTTGTACACTATCGAAATAATACGAATGTCCAAGTGACATTTGAATAATTCTTCTTTTTTACCTTTTGAGAAATGCTGATTTTATTAATGTTCATACAAAATGCTATTACATCACTCAATAAATCATGTGACTGACACACACATAGCGCTGTCATTGTCAAATTCATATGACGTTTATGAAGTACCAACTTTTAAAAGTAGACTACTTTTAATATTTTCTAAACTACGGATTCAACATAATTTCGTGTGCTATCGAAAAGAACCATTTGGTTTGCTGAATTTAAACGTGGTCGTACAGACACCGATGTGAACGTGCTGGTCGTCCAATTGAGGTGGTTTCTTCAGAAAACATCGAAAAAGTCCACAAACTGGTTATACCTAATCGTAAATTGCGAGAGATAGCTGAGGCCGTACAGATATCCGAAAGCAGTGTGTTTTTTCAATATGAGTGCCGCGTCGATCAAAAATAACTTGTTGATGATTCAGAACAGTGTTTGGAGATGTTTGCACGTAATAAATCAAATTTTTTCGTCGATATGTGACATGGGATGAAACATGGATCCATCACTTCACTCCGGAATCAAAATGATCATCATCTGAGTGGACTAAAGCCGATGAACCATATCCGAAGCGTCCAAAGGCACAACAGTGAGCTGGGAAGGTTATGGCTTCATTATTTAGGGATACGCATGGAATATTCTTCATCGACTATCTCTAAAAGGGAGAGACAATCAATAGCGAATACTACATTGAGTTGTTGGATCATTTGATTGCAAAAAACAAGGAAAAAACCACTACTTCACCACCAAGACAATGCACCCATCCACAAGTCGATGGCAACGATGATTAAATTGAACGAAGTCACTACTGGCTATTAGCTGATGTCAAAAAAATGCTCGTCAGTAAGAAATTCATCTCAAATGAAGAAGCAGTTGCTGAAACTGAGCATATTTTGAGGCAAAAGACAAATCCTTCTAGAAGCAAGTTAGAGAAGCGTTAGAATCATTGTATTGCTCTTGAAAGATTGATGAATAAAATCGATTTTTAGAGAAAACCGTTTTTTTCTTAGTTAGACGCAAGACTTATTGAGTGATGTGTTAACATGTATATTATCTCAAACATTATTCTATTCGTAATCAAAATATGTTAAAAAATTCGAGACATATTTATCTTTTTCTTTTTTTACATATGTTTATTTGTTACCGAATTAATTAACAACCAAATAACTGCATATCTGAATACTGATTATAATCGAACGAGGCAAAAACTAAAAAAATAAAACATCTAAACAGAAGTTCTGTACTCTACATATTTTATGAGGAATAAAAGATATAAGGTTATCCTGATAAGAACCATATAAGGTAAAACTGAACAGGATCTAATCAATGATCTGCGTTACATCCTCATCAGATCCTTGTCAAGGTCCTAATCGGGTCCTTCCAAAAAATTCTAGTCGGGTTATTCAGCTGTGTAGCTAAACGCGACACTCATAAACTATTCTGCTAGCGTCAATTCCAAATATTTTCATAAGTATTTTTGAATTTGGACGATTCCGAAAAAAATATAATAAATTATGCAGCTATTAAGCCTCTTTTTGTCACGAAACTGGAGATAATAGAAGACTTTTGGTTATTTGTATAATAAGAGGGCCGTTTTTTTTCAACCTCCGATCGTCCGTGCAGACGTTACGCGGAGAGAAGAAACTAGGCAAAGTAGGTAACTTCAAAGTTCTCGCACTACACACTCCTCCATTGTTGACATTCAGGCGTCAGTCGGCGTTGTGCTACGTGTGATCCGTTTTCTACATGCTGAAGGCTATAGTGCTGCACATACATCGGAGAATGAATCGCGTGTATGTGAAAAACTTCATGAGGTGTTGGGCGTGAATGGTGTCAAAGTCAAATATGTACATTATTAAAGTTTTGACGATTGCCCCGTAAAACCGTAGTTGATTGATCAAATTCCAAACTGTCTATAAAAATTACATTGTAATGATGAAATCCCACTTCCTCCAGCAATAGATTCTATCTATTTATAGATATTAATGCGGATTATGATTTTACGCTAATAGGATACTGCAGCAATTACGTAAACATATAAATCCCCCGTTCTATTCGTATACTTCCAATAAAATTGGTTCGATTAAAAAATTATACGGAAAGATATAATTAGATAAAGATAGCTTAGATATCACACAAGCACGTGTTGGAGTTTAATGTTCAAAATCGCATCACGTTTAATAAGATTTACGATCAATAGGATGCAGAATATTTTGTAACATATCAAAATTTTATGACGAAAATTGGCAGATCAAAGAAAATAGCTGATTGGTGGGTGAATGAATCAATAGTGAAAATTCTGCTAACTTATTAAGTGGATTTGATGAAAATTTCACTGAAAATGGTTACAATGATATAGTTATTTATGTAACAACTTGTAATCACAATCACATGAATAGAAAAATGGCCTTTATGCACGAAATTCATATAATATTTTTTCTAGCACCGAAAATTCTAAATAGATATACATATATATGTTTCAATTTGAATTTTAAATGTCAGATTCAATACAAGAAGATATTTTAGTCACTCACAGCCGACTTATATGCGTCCTATTCTATTGTAACGTTTTTATCGTATTTCTTCACACTCATAATGTTCGTAGGGTGAATTATTAACACTAATCTCATACGTTCTCAATTTATTTACACACTATAACTACACTAAACTTACAATAAATCACTTGTCACTATCACTTAAACAATTTATTTGAACTCTTTGACTACTCTGCTAATTCGTTCTCTTCACTACGACTATTTATTTAAAGCTAACTAACTGCGTTTACACAAATCATTTATATACCTTTATAGAGTTCTAGAGCAAAAAGAAATAAATAAATAGACTTTCCTAAAAATTATTTGGAAGAAACACTGTAAATAAATCGCCTTCTACTAAAAAATTATATACAAATAAACGTTAAACAAGTTCTTCCAATATTCACCAGTGTGAATGTTTTATACACTCGAAAGAGCATATAAAGTACGAACGTACGTTTAATAGAAAAAACAAAATTTTTACTGTTACCGAGCGTTAAGTACGTACTTTTGATACTATTTCGAATGCGTAAAACCTTATTTTACACTAATGCGTAAAGAAACATACTTTGTAGATTAGTGCGCAAGGTAGCGGAGTGGCTAAAGTATAAGGAAGATGGTCCCAGGTTCAAGTCGCGTTCATTCCATATTCATATAATTTATATAAATAAAAATACTTGTATCTTAACACACAACACTACAAATCGCCACTGATAATAGTTGAATCCAAACTAAATATTTTACTAATTTGAAGAAAAGGACGAATTTGGTGTTCTACTAGATAACAATTTTGAGACCCACCCTGACATACAGTCAGGGTAGGTAACGACAAATAAAACCAAGCAGAGGATATCTGGTAGAGAAAAGGGGTAGACCAAAAAAAAAACGGTGAAGAGAAGCGGTGGAAGAAGACCCTAGAGAATCAAACATCCAGAGCTGAAAAGAAAAAGCTTAGGACCGAAAGAAGAGGAGAGAAATTACAGAGCTATGGACCTAAGTGGTCTGCATATAAGCCTAGGACGTCTATTTTGAAATATCCAGCCGGCTTTTTCATCTAAACGTTTCCAGGACCGCGAGGCTACACTTTATTTCTCACAGGTGTTACTAATTAGTAAAATTCGTTACTTTTTATTTATTGCTCACAACATTCCAGTTATCTTTATGAATTTCCTTTTGTTTCAAGCAAATTTTGTTTCGTGTAAATTCGTATCATCTGTTTAGTTTTTTATTTAAATATAAATTCAGTATTTTTATGTTAAGTATAAGCTCCTTTTTATTCTAATCTGTTCTACCTACTCATTCCGTCTTCAGTATTTTCCATCTGTGTTCACGTTTCCTTTCTCATTTTATTTATTTTTTGCCGGGTTGGAATTCAACCTCAAAAAGGACGCAACCGGTACACCACCATTTTATTAAATTCAACTCCAACAACTGGGAACTCAGTTGATAATTTATAACTGCTTTTATTCGTTGTGCTCTTTTGGATACACACTTAATGCGAATTAATTATTTTTTACAAGGTTACAAGATAAAGTTTGCTGAAGATAAAGTATAATGAAACGAGTTCATGAATAATATGATTGTCGTAAAGTTGTGTAAAAGATATGGCTATTAAATATCGAGACTGGTCATACATCGCGACATCTGTCTGACTCTTCAGAATGCGCGCCGTTTTGTCTTTCACAGCTTCAACAGACGCAAATATTGTTCTTTATAATCCAGATTTTATTACATGTTATTACCTTTTTTAATAAGTTTTGATAAGTTTGAGTCATTGCATTTAAAGTGTCAATACAAATATTTTTCCGAGCTTCTTGTTCAAATGTGAGAATTTTGGGCAGCAGTTTGTCAATTCCTATAGATTCAGTAATCAAACGAATACTTAGCCGACGATCAAATCGAACGACTTTTTTCAATATTTTCATCAATTTTTCACGTGGATGAGCGTTCGAACGTGAATCGTCTTCAAAGATATTCTCGGTTTAAAACATATAACATTCAATGTATACTTGTTTTAATAAATTATAAGTTTCAGTTGCATTTTTTCCAATTTTAGGCTTCAGTTGTCTGTCGTTAACCTTTGGCGCACGCGTGCAATTGCTGTAGCAGCGTTAGGCTCGTTAATTAATAGCCACACCTCGTAGGTAGAAATAAGAAATTATCCTGATGCTAAAGTTGTAATTAGTTTAACACTTTTTAAATGTAGTTAAGCTAGAAAAGTGTTGCGAGAGTAACACACACTATTACAACTTGTAACAGAAAAATTGACCTCGACATTATATTCAAACAATTAAAATGCCATTAATTTTATCGCTTTATGTGTTGAAACAATTATTTACCTTAACAATATATCAGGTACATCAATATTGGCAACAAACATAGGAAATTTGATAGTTGACTCATTTTTTAATTATAATCACATGATGTAGTGGAAGTAGGTTGATTGAAAATTTCTCCATGAACATATGGAGTTAGTCTACATGACCGTACTTTAGAATTATTCTCAAATCGATTTAAACATTATTCATGGTGATAATATGATCGATCTTAAGGTTGTATTTCCATAATTAGCAGATGCTTAAAAAGTATCGATATTTTACAAGTAATATTTCCAAATTTTTTATTCCTTTTAGACCGTAATGTTCCCGTCAGGAAGGACTTTTAACATTGAGGAAAAGTCAAAGCGGGCACG
The DNA here is from genome assembly GCF_026230105.1 of Diorhabda sublineata. Taxonomy (NCBI): domain Eukaryota; kingdom Metazoa; phylum Arthropoda; class Insecta; order Coleoptera; family Chrysomelidae; genus Diorhabda; species Diorhabda sublineata. The sequence continues at coordinate 22,750,131 of NC_079476.1, forward strand.
GCAATCTGCGAGCAAGCAAAAGAGACAGCAGCTATTTTGCTTATTTCAGCAAAAGGATTAAATACCTCGAAGGAGTACTACAGCCTCTTTTGGTAAGAGTCAACGTGTTTTGAAAGCAAAATTATGAATAAAATATTTTCTAGGTATAGGTGCAAAGCGACTCTGGAAACAATCTACAATTTTTCTTATCTATTTGATATTTTTCAATCTTTGATTATAATATATACAGGGTGTCCTACAACGAGTTAAAACTATCTGTATATGGGAAAATACTAAAATAGTAAAATCATGAAAATTTCTACGTTTGGGTTTTCGGATACGATCTTTTTAACGAAAATATTTTAAATGGAACACCCTGTATATTAATACATTTTTGGAATCTACGTAAAATTTTAGTATACTTTTGTCTAAAAGCTTTTTTCGAAAAATGCATACTTTTTGAGTTATTAATTTTTTTGTAAAAAATTTGACCGTTGCAGACCCTAAATTATTTTTTTACGAGGATACCCTTAAATATATGAGAATGGTTTCTGATCGGTTGCTTGAAAAATTGTTCAGTTTATACAGGGTGTGTATAAAAAGTTTTCAAAGTTCCACTTCATAAATATCAAATTTCTTTATTTTTTTGAATATAATCACGCGGTTTTTTCTATTTTAATGCATTCAGGAGTAAAAAATAAGGCAAATCATGTATACTTTCCTATACCTGAACCTTAAACCTCCAGATATTAAATGTTTTCTGTAAATTTTTAGAGATTCAATTTTAGTTTGATCCGTTGATACAAGCAAAAAGAAATAAAAAAGGATTTTTCTTTATCTTTTCAAGTTCTGTAAAAAATTTAATCAAATTGTATTTACTAATCCTATTCCAACTTTTAGTCGTTTCCGAGATATTTGAGGTTTTAAATTATTATTGTATTTTTTAAAACAAGTTTTAATTTTTTATGTATACTTTTAGTGGGCTTTATAATAAATGTACTTATTTAACTCTCATTAGTCAATTATTGATACTTTAGAAGTATTTTGCCACATACAGATAGTTTTAACTCGTCTATAGCTTTGTAATTTCTCTCCGTTTCTTTCGTCCCCTTGTTTTTTCTCTTCAGCTCTGGATGTTTCTCTTTCTCTAAGGTCTTCTTCCACCGCTTCCCTCCATCGTTGTTTTTTGTTCCTCTTGCCTTCTGGTATCTTCCATGTAACTCGTTTCAAGAGCCTATCCTCGTCCATTCGTTCTCAGTGACTTAACCACTATAAAATTTTTGTCTTTATAAACGCGTGAACAAATTTCATGATTTGATTTTCTCTCCCATCATAACTCTGTCTGCTTTCCTCCAAAAATTCTTGATCATAATATATTTTGGTTTATTTATATGTATATGACGTAACTTATGTAACAAACAACAAGGATAATGTTCAAAAACATGAAAAAACTACAAATAATATATTCAATTCATGTTTAGTAGTACATGAAATATGTAATTAGACGATCTGATTAGTGATAGTACCCAGCTGTTTAATTTTGAATGTTGTTAAATTGCTGTGTGTTTTCTTAAAAAAACTTAACAATGATTTTATTCTGTTTAAATTTTTTTATAACTAAAAACTCTAAAATAAAACTGTTGATAAAAAATACTAGACTGGTTTTTTGGTGTTCCTTGATTAGTACAACAGTTACCTTGAACACGTTTCTGAGAATCCAGAATTAAAAAAATTCCCATTTATTGTTTTATAATTCAAAATTATCGATTTTCATTAAATATTTATGTATAAGTAAGTATAAAACTTAAAACTACATAATTGGCCTCTACTGAGCAACGTTGTCAGCTTTTAATAGTTAATTTCCTAATTTCTATTACAATCATTCTCTAGTAACCGAAATTCAAATTCGTCAACTCACCTGAGATATCCTGTAAGAGTCAAAACAGTCTCGCACTTTCTAAGACTAGCTAAACTCGCTGCCGGTCTAACGGTAGGCATGGTGGAGGATCCGTTTTCCTTCCTAGCCACCAAAGGGGAATTAGGTCCTTCTAGACCGTTGTTTCTTCGCCTGGCGCCCAAAAGGGACTTGATTCCAGGCATATCGAATAAATGTTCTGGTCTCGTACGTGAGGGACGGTGGCTATTAATGATAGGGGTACTCGGTGATGCAACGATCGGTTGAGACGCATGGGGTACTGCAATTGAGGTAGTCACTAAACGGCGACCCCGCGGCTCTAATAAGGAAGCGTGTTCAGCCACTTTTCCTGAAAACAAAAACAACAACACAATATAGTAATGATCGACCGTTGGACAAAACGAGCACTTGTCAAATCAACATTGAACCGGCTCAACGTGCAAAAACAAAAGGTCACCCTATACGAGAAGATCTACAATTTCCACACGCAAGAAATAGTCTTTCTTTTAGTATCGCGATGAAGTTTCCAACGAACTTTAAACTTTAATCTTAAACTGTATCAGTACAAGCTTCAATTAACATTTGAAATTAAAAAAATTAACTTCACAGAAAGGCTCGAATGCATTGCTCAATCGATTTTCCAATTTTGAAAATATTCTTTTCTCTGATGAGGCTCATTTCAATATCAATTGGTTTGTAAACGTCAAAACTGTCATTACGTGAACGGTATGAATCCCAAATTCAATCAACAGAAATTTCATTTCATAGTACTTAAATCACATTATGAGTAGAATACTCAGGATGATAATTGAACCTTTTTTCTCTGAAAAAGCGTCACTCTTAATACCGAACACGAATTTTTTTTGGCTACAGAACTTGAAACTTCAAGAATAATGAATTTTAGGATTTGGTTTCAACAAGACAGAGCTACCTACCACACATCAAATGACCTAGACGGTAGTTGTGAGCAGATGTTCTCAGGCAGAATGATTTCGAAAAGAGATGATATTCCATGACACCCTCCTAATACAGATTTAACGCCTGTTGACTTTGTTCCAGTCACCCTCCTAATATAGATTTAACGCCTGTTGACTTTGTTCCAGTCATCCTCCTAATATAGATTTAACGCCTGTTGACTTTGTTCCATACACCCTCTTAATAAAGATTTAACGCCTTTGACTTTGTTCCAGACACCCTCCATAATGGATCTAACGCCTGTTGACGTTGTTCCAGACACCCTCCTAATATGGATTTAATGTCTGTTAACTTTGTTTCAGTCACCCTCCTAATACAGATTTAATGCCTGTTGACGTTGTTCTAGGCCCCCTCCTAATATAGATTTTACGCCTGTTGACTTTGTTCCAGTCACCCTCCTAGTATAGATTTAACGCCTGTTCACTTTTTTCTAATAGTGGCATCATTTAGAAAGTGTTAATTTCAAAAAATAAACTACACCTTTTGTATTTCTTTTTAAAAGTATTTTTTAAATTTCATTTGATAATAGTAAATTATTCAACGAACGGTAATGTAGGTCATAAATTACGTAGATAAAAGTGTAATTCATCAAGTGAGTTATGGTGCAAGTGCATAAAAAAGACAAATTTTGGTAGTTACTCATTTTGTTTCTTGATAAACTGAATACATGGCTCTGAATTGTGAAAATTGTTACATTTACGAAGGATGTATGAAAAATTTCTTATCTAACCAAAAAACAAGACATTTGTTTTCATTATCATGTTTATTTTTTTATGCACTTTTTTTGTATGTACCGATGATCTAACTTTTCACCCTGACGTTTTTTTACATATACTTTTGATGGTCTAAATGGTCTAAAACTTAATAGTTGTTGTGAATTCATGAAAACTTCTATTCTATTTTTGTGTGGGAAGATGTTAATTGATGTGAAAATAGACAATGAAATTATATTTCTGGTATTGTTTTGTACTACCTAATGAATGAATGAGAAAATTTCGTCGAACAGAAATAAAATAATTAAGCAATATAGAATTTTAAATAATTACATAGTACTTTCACAAACATTTATTAAATTAATTTACGTATCCGCAGTTTTGAGCTATTTCTCGAGCACGGCAGTAAAATTAAGTTAGAATGCTAGATGAGTTCAATGGATACCGTATAGTTCCAAATGATACTCTCACTATTCTAATGCAATGTTAAAACATATAAACATATACCACCATATAAATAATATGTTGTAGAATTTTTGTGGATCAGGTGAAGTAAATAATAAACTCGTGAAAACTGAATACTTTAATTAAAACTCGTAACTCGAACGTTTACAAGTAAAGCAAATAACCGACTGACTCTAGTAAAAATACGATACACTTTTTAGACCACTTTAAACAAGAACAGAGCGTCATTCTTATCGTTAGCAAAACATACACATAAACGAAAAACTAAACCAGTAGATATAAAAACGGTCAACAAATGTATCGATTACAAAAAACTCGTATTTCAGCCTAAAAATGCCGACACGCTAGTCAGTGATGCTTTTAAACACTTCAATACTCTCCCTAAAAGTATAACTGACTAACCAACTCACACAGTCTATAAGCTATTATTTCGAACTAAACCAATTTCCGAAAACAACTTCACAAATTTAGGTTTTGGTAAAGGCTTCGTCATATCAGCAACCTGTTCGTCACTAGATACATAAATGACGTCAAATTCGCCCTTAGCATATACATCCCTAACAAAATGATACTTAACATCAATATGTTTTGTACGAGCATGAAATTCTGGGTTCTTTATCAACTTAAGTGCGCTTTGATTATCGATACATAACAATGGATTTTTTACATTTTCTAAACCTACTTCACTGATGATGCGCTTTAACCAAATTAAGTCTTTTACCGCCATAGCCGCACTCACGTATTCGGATTCAGTCGTTGATTGCGCGATACATTGTTGTTTTTTACTGAACCACGTTACAGCCGCACCCCCGAACTTACAAATTACTCCCGAAGTTGACTTTCGCGTATTTACGGCACTCGCGAAATCCGCATCACAGTAGACCTTAAGATGTTCCTTGAAAATTTCCTCCTCAAGATCTCCATACAAGAAAGCTGTCTTGATGTCGAACTGTCGTAGATGAAGCTTCTCCATAGCAGCAAAACTTAACACAACACGAATAGTCTCAAAACGAGCCACGGGACTGAAAGTTTCATTAAAGTCTATCCCGGTTTTCTGCGCACAACCTTTTACGACAAGACGCGCCTTAAACCGCTCAATTTCACCATTGTCTTTATACTTGATACGAAAAAACCAACGATTTCCAATTACCTTTTTGTCAGGAGGTCTTTCAACTAACAACCACGTGTCATTTTGTTGCAGGGAGCTCATTTCTTCTTGCATAGCACGTAACCATTCAGTCGAATGTTCTGATGAAACCGCCTTCTCGAAGCTTTCTGGCTCACTCTGAGCAACCCACGCTACAGGAATACCGTAATAATCTGGAGCATTGATTTTATCCCTGGGACGTAACTGACGTGTTGTAGTTTCTGAAGACACCTCTTCCAAAACTTCTTTTGGCTCTTGCAGCATTTCTGGTATCTGATCTATCGTGATTTTCTTCTGATGTATTCTCAAATTGAGTTGATTTTAAAACTATTTTCTCCTCCTTAAAAATCACATCATGACTTAATACCACATCATGTTTTTCCGAAACCCAAATACGATACCCATCAAGATGTTCAAGATATCCGACAAATATGCCTTTCAATGCCTTTTTGTCCAGTTTTCTACGTTTTTGTACAGGTATGTGGACAAAACAATCCGTACCAAAAACTTTTAGGTTACCAATTCTGGGTTTCTCAGCAAACCATAATTCATATGGGCTTTGATCTTTGATTTTGGTTGGTCCTGTTCTATTCAAAACAAATACAGCAGTATTTACAGCTTCGGCCCAAAGAAACTGCGGCAAATGTGGCTTTGCATGTAACATAGAACGTGCTGCTTCCATTAAGGTACGATTTTCTCGTTCGGCACTTCCATTTTGCTCCGGGCAGTAAGGAGTTGTTATTGTATGTTTAATACCTCGTTTGTTCAGGAAATCTTCAACCTCCTTATTCACATATTCGCCCCCACCATCTGTACGCATTTCAATGATGTCTCTACCAAAGCGTGTTTTAATTTCCGCGCAAAAAAGTTCAATTTTGTCTTTGACCTCCGATTTTTCACGAAGAAAATAAACAGTCCGATAATTACTGTAATCGTCTTTGAAAAGTACATAATATCTTTTCTTACCTGGACTTTCCACTTGGATCGGTCCGCACACGTCCGAATGAATAATTGCACGTGGTTGTTATGCAATATTCTCACGTGTACCGAACTTGAGTCTGTGATGTTTACCGAACGCGCACGCATCACACAACTCATTGTTTAACTTAAGTTCAACTCCGCGATTTTTCATAACCATCTGCACGTGTCGTTTATTTTGATGACATAACCGTTCATGCCAAAGTTGCAGTTGATCATCCACTGACGCGGCAGAAGCATTATCCGGCGAAACCACTCGCATTAAAAGTCGATATAAGTTACCCGCTTCGATCCCGACAGCCACCAATTTTTTACCTCTACGAAATGTACATTGAGTACCATTATGCGTCAGAGTGAAATCGATACCCTTTTTAGCGGCTACGCGAACCGAAAACAAATTTTTCAACATTTCCGGAGTATAGAGGACGTCACATAAAGTTCCTGGGCACCACTCACCGTTTACAAATGTCTCCATATCAATGTCACCACTTCCAAAAGCTTCCACGGCGGCACCATTACCTACATAAACCATAGTTGGTTTTGCAAATTCTTTAAAATTTACAAACCAGGTCCGTCGATTTGTCATATGCTGCGAAGCTCCAGAATCAATGAGCCAATGATTTTGTCCACTCCCGGTAGTATTCCCAACAAAGGCTTCTCTCTTTTTACTTGACGAGCCTTCACTTTTATTTGGACAGTCCTTTAATAGATGTTTTTTTGAGCCACACGAATAACAACCCCGACAGTCTTTAAACGTGTGGTTGTTTTTGCGGCATAACGAACAACGCGTCACAGAATCAGCTGAAGATGACTTCCCGAAACGATTTATCTTTCCAGCAAACTTTCCTGAAACTAACGCTACTTTAGACTCATGTTCAACATTTTCTTGACTGCCAAATCTTAGTTCTTCAGTTAGTAGTCTTGTTGTCAAATTTTCTAAAGTACGTTTGCTTTGTTCTGTGGAATCCCAAGCACTATGAAAGAAGTTGAATTTAGGTGGTAATGTGGAGAGTATTCTCGTTATCAACATAGATTCCGGTATCTTACCACCCAACTTATCCATCTTGTTTGCCAGCTGCTCAAGACTTGATATGTGATGCGCAATACCACCATCATGACTCCACTTAAATTCAAAAAATTGCTTTTGTACCAACGCAAGGCTCTCTTCGGATTTAAGATCGTAAACACTGTGCAATTTTGACCACATTTCATGAGCCGTTGTACAATTCATAATTAACTGCAAGGGTTTTGTTTCAATTGTTGTGACAATCAACTTAGGGGCAAGTTTCTCTCTTTTGATCCATTTTTTAAGTATATTCTGGTAGTCCGTAAATCCTTCAGTTGGCCGTTGTTCTGTCCCTTCACAAATTTCTAACGAGTCGTCACTGTCCAATAGCGTTTGCATCACAAACCGCCACTGCGACCAGTTGTCAGCATCACGCAGTTTATCTATTTTCGGTTTGTCAATTTCCATTATGGCAAACTTGACCGGCGAACGATAGCCGAATGCACTTAGTTTTTACTCAGTCGCACCCGCACTTCACTTTTCCGTTACACCGAAAAAAAAACCGAACAATTATTTACTTCCACTACACACCTGGGCCCATAACCTGTTGTAGAATTTTTGTGGATCAGGTGAAGTAAATAATAAACTCGTGAAAACTGAATACTTTAATTAAAACTCGTAACTCGAACGTTTACAAGTAAAGCAAATAACCGACCGACTCTAGTAAAAATATGATACACTTTTTAGACCACTTTAAACAAGAACAGAGCGTCATTCTTATCGTTAGCAAAACATACACATAAACGAAAAACTAAACCAGTAGATATAAAAACGGTCAACAAATGTATCGATTACAAAAAACTCGTATGTCAGCCTAAAAATGCCGACACGCTAGTCAGTGATGCTTTTAAACACTTCAATATAATATCTGTCTAATACCAATTTTGTCATTAAGATTGATAAACGTCACGATTCCGGGGCTGCTATGGTAAAAAAAATCAAGATTAAGATTTCTTGATTATCGATTTGTTCCCGACCGAACAAACATTTTTTTCTAATCATTTTTACACTTTTACACTTACGAGGATGGTCTAAAACTATCTGGCCTGACCTAAAGATGGCGGTAGACCTTCGAATGGATCTCATACTTGCCACCGAGCAAAATAGGTTGCAGCAATTGAAACGAAGTCTGTTTCAGCTAAATTATGAGCGTTTTCGTAGTGGGATTGTGGCAAAATTAAACACCAAAGTGTACTAACCCTAATAATTATCTATTTTATTTTATTTAATAATATATAATATGTGTAATAAACTCACCTTCGTTGTAATTAGTGGTATCTTGACAGTCCGACAACGTTTCGTCTGCTTCGGTGAGAGTACCGTATCCTACCGACCACGAACAGATAGCTCTACGTTTTTCTCTTCTTATAATAGGCGGATCAGCCCAGGCTGCGCTTAAACAGGCCTGTCTTCGTTTAGCAACGCCACCTGCTGCTCGCAGAGGCAACGATTGCTTATCGCTGCATAACGGTTTCGTAGGGAGAGTCATAGCGTCTTTTTTTATTACTGAAATTTGACGATCGAGCAGGTGGTGTTTCGTACGAATCCTGAAAATAGAAACAAAAAGTCGTTATAAACATACAAGAGGCATTTGTCACATCATAAGTCGAACAAATATCTTAAGTATCAGGATCTAGCATTACCATGATAATGATGCAGGAGATGATCTTGGAGCTGCTCCCGTTAGGACCAGATTAACTAATGAATTGTCATATTTTATTTATTTGTAACTTGATTTTAATAAATACAATCAAATTTGTTAACAAATATATAATTCATCATTTAATTACTTATCCGAATAATTTACAAACAACAATCGATGCGTGATCGAAGCATGATCACCAAGCGACTTTGCATCTATTAGATCGAATAAACATCTTCAAGTGTCTACCGAAATACGTTTAAATGTTCTTACGTAAAAAAATTTTTTTTCATGAAGCTATTAAAGAATTAGACTTGATAAGTTGAAAAACTATAGTCCAGGAAAACGTTGAAACCATTGATGTGCAAGTTGTGCCCCTTATATATAAATGCTAAAGGCAGCGGAGGCTCAATGTCATATGATAGGGGATAAAAAAATATGTTTATCGAAGTACATTTATATAATTAATCCGTTGTATGAAACCGCAAATATTTTCTTAAGTGCTGATTGCGGTCCTGACACATGCTCGACTTTGGCGTTTTCAACTCTGATGACGTGTTGTATGCGTGAATATGTTTTGGTTTACTATTTTTCTTCGATTTTAGTAATTTTTATTGCTTGAACAGAAGTAAAACATTTCGCACCGTACATTTCGGTATTTCTAACAAACTATGGTTCGTACATTAGACAGTCTATAAATTAAAGTACGTAAGAAAAAGTAAAGAAAAAAGATTTGCAATTATCTCAAATTGAGTAATCATAATGTGCATTTATAAGTCAAGGTGTACGATTAACAAACTGTTGTGAAAGAATCATAAATCAACTGTTGAGTTTAACAAGCAATTCTTAGGGTCAACACTTGACACTAAGTAAAAGTATAATCATTAATAACATAACTGTTATATGTATTATATATATATATATATATATATATATATATATATATATATATATATATATATATATATATATATATATATATTTATGTGAACTAATTCTGATGCCTTCGGTGTATGAATACAAAATTACAAATCTAAATTATTAAAAGAATGAATCGAGAGCTGTACGAGTTCGATATCTTCAGTCAAAATATGTGAAAAAGAAACTGTTAAATAAGGAATATGTAGATCCTATGAAGATAAGGATACTGTCAACAAAACCCTCATTAGCGAAATAGGCCATTATCATGATAATGGCTTCAAAGTGAGAGCTGAAACGTTGAGAATTTTAAAAATTCCATTTCAACCCGTGAACTTAGTTCTACATATATATATGAGGTGAGGTTTCCGCGGTGTGGATTATGAACAAAAGAACACGGGAATTTTGAAAACTGTCGACGTTTCGGCTCCTACTTTGAAGCCATTTTCAAAATAGGGGTGTTATTCGTTCATTGGTAAGAATTTTGTTTGGAATTTCACCGAGGAATATTGCAATATTTCCAAATTGGTGAATAGGGAGCCGAGGATCAATAAAATGGCCCGCGCGATCACCTGATCTAATAGTATTAGATTTCATTCGGACATTAAGTTTGATATAAATAAATAACTAAGTAAGGTTAGAAAGCATTTTTATTCAGTGCAGTTCTCAGTGGGTATTTTAAACATCTACTACATTGATATTTATAGTTCTTGTTAGTGTTTAACATTTATTTTACAGTTTTTGATACTTCCCATTAACAGAAATTGGTTGTACCCATCATTCGAAAGGGATCGCATTTTCACGTTGAAGGAAGTTATAAATAATTTACATTTGATTTATCAGGAATAATGAATCTATTCTATGTAATGTAAATATTTCTGCGGACAGGCACAACGACAGCATCCTCACAATAAACAAACCACCAGGTGGATTAACTTTAGCTCTAGCGTGCAATTTATGAACGCCCGGCATAACGTTCATATAAAAAAACTTGGAACTGGGAACCTCCCAACAAAGATACCTGATGATATGTAAAAAAAAATAAATTAAACCAAAGAATTAATTTTAAACAAGTGCTATTTTTAGTTATTTTGCTGTTTAAACGTTTTGATCATTCATTTTCTTGATTGGTATTGTTATTTTTTTAATACGCGATGGATTCAACGAATGTAATAAAAAACTAATAATAGAGTAGTAGAAATTGTTAATGGTTTATTTCGATAAGCAATTAATAATAAAATATTGTTTTCAAGCGTGTCGGATTTTCCTAGGCGAAATAAATTAAATACATGTTTATATTGTTAACACAGTTTCCTTTGTTGTTTAATATGATAGACTAACTGCAAACAGCTCGCTGGTTTTTTTAGTCATTCATTTGAATTGTAATGTTTTTTTTTTTTCTTTATTCACAATCACCCAATGCCAATGGGTGTGGTGAATTTAAAGAAACAGTACATTTACTTAGATCCTTAGATCCATAGATTATTATGAGTTGTTATATCTCAAAAATAAATAAGCACCCATCAATTTTTCTAAATTTTTGTTCGTGTAATCAATTCCGTTTGAAATTTTTTATAATTGAATGTGTTTTTTCGATATTCCATGGGTTGTTAATGCAGTTTTATTTTTTTATCATATTGATGACATTTTAATCTATTTTCTAAATAATGAGATATTTGTCCTATGTAAATTGAGCCACAATCATTATAAGATACTTGATATATAATATTACGACTTTTGTTTAGTTTCTTGTTAACTGATTTAGATTTTAATTTAATTTATAGGAATAATTTGATAGTTATTGGAAAAGTCTTTATACATATGTTAAGAAATGGTTGATCTGATGATTAATATCTATTTAGTTTCTTGAATGATTATAGTATTTGCTTATCCTTTCCCTTAATTATCATTTTTTCAGAATAATTTTTTCCTTTTAACACTTCATGAGTAGTTAAGCGTCTCAATTCAAGATCTCATAGCTTGATAGCTCTATCAGCCAAAACTATAATCATTTTTGTGATATAGGTTGACATGAATTGAAGTTTAAATGTCTTGAGTTTCATGAAACATTAAGAAAATTTATTTTATCATTAGATACAATATTTACTAATTCATACTTCACTCATCGCGGTTCCAGTTGCGAAACTAGCCAACTATTGAATTACGTCGATTCTCCTGAGGTCTTGTATTTAGGTAATGAACTTTCGATTTCTCAGAATTCGTGATAGATTCATGAAAAAATGACAAATTCCTTTATTATAGAGAAGCGTCTTCCAAGAACTACATTTCCTAATTATATTTAGATCGAGTTGAATCATTATTTTTCCTTTGAATACTATAAGTATTTGTATGAGTGTCATAGTCACAGATTCAACTTTCAACTCAAGTAACGATTGTGGCGATGAAACCGTATGTTCATGAAGCTTTCCTTTGATTATGGCCTCCTATTCCACTCTGATGATTAAAAGGTCTTTCTAGAGCAAGGTCAGTCACTGGGTTTCCTCGTATTCCACTTTAATTAAAGGGTCTTCTCAGAACTAGGTCAGTCATTGGTTTTCCTTTCAATATCACCTAGATGTTCCTCTCTAACTGACGAGTGTTTTAAGAGCAACCAATTCTAAATAATTACCATCTTGGTTAGGTTAGGTTTCATTGATTTATCATATGTAAGTTGTAACATGTTATGTCTAAAATAATGGAAATAATATGTCTTTCCCGCCTTAAATTTACTATTTGTACCCTCAGAAACAACCCCAAATGCGTGAAAAAATTTTTGGAACGATTTTTGCCTGGAGTCTCAATTCTAAATAATTACCGCAGTTTATGTCAAACTTTTTGGTATTGGATACACCAAAACATCTACACTTTATCACCGAGAAAAAATACTAAAATGTTGTGACAAAATTAAGATATTTCATATAATTTTAAAATAAGTATAAATGTGAAATCGATAGTATTAAAATTTTATAGTTAATTTCTCAAGGACTTACTAAATACGTTTAAATGAAACATACACAACGTATATATACGACAATTTCGATAACGTTAAGAACGATAACTGAGTAAAAAAAATTGATACGTTTTGGTATACCTACTTACTTTCGCAATTACAATAAAAAAAGATAAGATATCAGTTGTAATACAAAGCGATTTGATTTAACATTACTATATTAAGGATTGTTTTACATTTTATCTGTTGTTTATTTTAATAAGCAAATTAATACTGAAGTGGCATTACAAAAAAATAAAATTTATTCCACTGAACTACAACTCATAATATCGATAATGTTTATCAGAGATTTTCGGTTTGAATTAATAGTTAATCAAGTTCATTGAATGTATGTATGTATTGACTTGAAGAATCTGATGTGTCTACCTTTCTTGCTTCGATACTAGTGAAACCAGTGTTAACAACTATTACCCTGTTAATCTCACTTCATTTAAAAAGTCCAGAATGTTGGATGGCTGTAGCGGCCAGATATTTTCGTCTTCTATTTCATATGCTCCCAGGTCTAGTGCTTTAGAGTTCCGTAGTGTCTCACAGTTTGAAATAATGTGGATAGAGGTTTCGTCGTCTGCACAACAGAATCAGCACGCTGCATTATCTGCCAAGTCTAGCATTTTCAGATGTGCATTGAGGCGACAGTAGCCCGATAGGACTTCTTCGTAAGTTGTTCTTACTTAGATTCATACATTCAGTAGATCTTCTCTAGATACATTTTCTCCCGTGAAGCTGTTATGGGTTTCTTTCTGCCCAATACCGACAATTTTCTTTGTTGACGAAGCCATTCAGATGAAAATGTAATTTTCATTTTCTTCAAAAATGGTAATCGCTGCTGGGAATCTTGCTCTTTTAACTTTTGCACGACGGCTATCTTGTAAGGATGGAAATTTAGATCCGTATGCAGAACTCGTCTTATCGTACTTATGCTCATTTGAATTGCTGCTGAATGCTTCTTAATAGAGCGGCGTGGGCTTCTGACAAAGGCTTCCATTACTCGTTCAATGTTCTCCTGAATGCTAGCAGTTCGTTGGGGACCCGGTGGTTCCGCAATATTGTGTTGCGAGAAGGAACTAACGACGGAAATCTCTCTGAACAGCAGTTATGAATTCGTTATTTCGCACAAAACTGTCATACGCGTACAAGCGTTGGTCTAGGGTCCACGGATCCATCTCAATGACTGAAATTAGATACCAGTCACGTGTCCCTCCCACCATGAGCCCCACTTCAAAAACATCCGATTTTCGTGAATGACCCTGTATAATCAGTGTGCTCGATGTACGCATTCCTAAATCCAAGTTCAGATAAATACAAAGATGGGAATGGTAGGAATATTTTTTCGTACGCTAAAGGCATACATTAAATAAATTATGATAAATTTTTCTTAGAAAAAATAAGAATTAAAAAAATTGATTTATCGGAAGAAGTCTACGATAAATATTTTACGGCTGTGATTTATTAATTTAATAAAATAACATCGAATAATGGTTGTGTAAATTAATGTCGCAATTTTTATCATTACAACATAAAACCGACAATGAAATGAATCTAAAAACATAATTATCAACCATAAATTAATACAACAACTGCAATATAACAACTTGTCAATTCAATGTTTTTTTCGTTGTTTAGTGCATCGCTACTCTAGCGTAGAACGCTATTAAATATATTATTCGTAAACAATTTATTCAGTTAATTCACATATGGACAGTTGGTATGGGAAAAAACGTTAAGGTGCCGATAATATTAATTGTCTCTCTCGTTCGAGACACTTAATCTATTCTGCGCATGCTTCATGCGTGCAAAAGATGAACAGAACCAACTGAAGTGCTCGGAGGAAAGAGAGAACGATACACTATTTGTTTCACTTAGTCGGAGCACCTTCCACTTATAGGAACTATGCATTATATACATAAACGCTTCATAGAACACCAAAAATCCTCGTAAGAAGGCTTATCTCTGGATCTCATTTTAGTAATTAGGTAATACAAGAATCTGTCCTTTTGTTTTAAAACTGCCAAACCTCCAGGTTTTTCGTTCACATTTAAAAGAGAATCGACATGACAAAAGGTATTTCTAAAAGTAACAGCTATTCCACTCCCCATCCTCATATCCTCTGCTACACAGTGACCCAATGAATAATCTTCAGACATTTTGAACAAATCTTGATTTTGTTCTTTGATTTTTTCTAACGCCACTAATTTGTTATATTTTAAATCTTGTAGGAAAGCTTTATATTCAGGGTCTGATTCTGCGTATGTTTCATCAAAAACATTTTCTGTATTTGTCACAGCAGACGGTCTGTTCTTGAATCCCTCATAACGTACAGTTATTTCTACTTTAATATCGCCCCGCTCTTGTTTCAAATCTCACGGTTTAACGTGTTTCTTTTCGAATAGAGCATCTCTAAATGATTTTGCAGGTTTTCTTTCACTTTCGTCTCTATTAAACGATCTCCTATTCAATCTGATACTTTCTTCAACATCACTGCACGACTAATTTTCCGAATTATATTTCATTGATTTATGTTTATCTGGA